>NC_139699.1:1572817-1745153 GCF_964188405.1 Protomyctophum parallelum | reverse complement strand
GCGATACGAGCTTGTAGGTCTGCTATTTTTGAAAAAAATCGAAGAAACGACTGACATTTTAGAATCTGATCTCAGGTCAGAATGGGTCGATCAGACCAGTGTGTGTGTGTGTGTGTGTCCAGTGGAAAACTCGTATGAATCTGATCTCAGGTCAGAATGGGTTAAACCCTTCAAGTGTGCCGAGGTCACACATGGCACATTTCAATCTCTCTGCCCAGCCATAGGTCCCCCCCCCCACCCCACCCCCCCTACCTTCCCTGATACTGTCGCCATTAACTAAATTGTAATAATCTCTGGGCTCCTGACATCCATGGCTGAGCCGCATGCAGCAGCAGGGGCCTATTTTGATTACCCCACTTGCAGGCCTGGTCGGAGTCCGGTGTAATCCTCGTGTTTTACCTTTACTCTAATTAAAGCAAGGCTTATTTCAAACAATCGAGTGTCAGGGCCTCCGGGGGGCACGTTTCCCAATATCCTACCTAAATAGATTAGCACTGGAGCTAAGGGGAGAGAGAGGACGCGTTTTGTAGCACAGCTACTATAGGGCCAGGCGATATGAACCAAATCAAATATCAGAATATTTATAACCAAACCTTGATCTCAATATTGTGACGCTAATGCATATCATTTGTTCACAAATGACTGAGAATTGCAGGTCTACAAGCTCAGAACATGTCCCGATGTGACAAGGTTATTGCTATTTTAAAAAGTATAAAATAGGGTTTATGTTACTGAAAAGACAACACTAGAACAACAAATCATATATATGAATATTACAATATCCAAAATCCCAGACGATATCTAGTCTCATATCACAATATGGATATAATATTGATAGACTGTATTGCCAAACCCTATCGTTGCCTCACTAAAGGAATCGTCTCTGTATCCGATATAGATTTCATCTCCTGATGGATTTTCCACAGTATAGTATAGTATACATCAGTCTGGTTGATCCCACATGGATACAAAAGGGTGGTGATGGGTAGATAGAAGCCCAGGTGGGTGGGCTTCTCTGTGTTATAGTGACATTAAACAGCCCCAGCAGCTCGCCTTGATGTGCGCGAGTCATCAATCAATCAACGATGACACTCGCCACCTCCCACTGAAGGGGGAAACACACCCCCCCCCCCCCCCCCCCCCCCCATCTCATCATTTTTCAATAAATCCACCAATGACAAGATGAAGGTCCCGCCAGACCCAAACAAATCAATAGCATAACAGACCCTCAAATCAGCGGTAATCAACCTGACTGAAAACAGAGAATGTTATTTGATCTTGCTGCCCCTCCCCCCCCCCCCCCTCACCTCACCTCCCACCCCCCCTCACACACACACACAGGCTACATTAATGCTGCAATTTACAATGGGTGCGTGTGTGTGTGTATGTTTACATGTTAATACGTGTTCTGCTTTCATCTGGAAGCCATCTTTCACGTCCGCACGTATACGCACGTACGAGCACGAGCACAGTGCACTTGGTTAAAAGGCACTCTGATAAGACCACTGCAGAACATACAAAGGTATATGTTCAGCATATTGACCGGCAATGTCACAAGGCACGTTAGTATTAAGTAGCATAGATTTATTTTAAATTCAATGCACATTTTTCTAAAGCAGTGGTCTTCAAAAAAAAAATCAGGTCAAGGAAGCGTCATTCCAAAACCTATCCGGGTTGTGCAAGGACGAGCTGTGATTGGCCAGTCGCTGAGATTGACAGCCTAAACCTAACCTCAGTTGCTCAGTACAACTATACCTAAACCTAACCCTAACCTCAGTAAAACTATACCTAAACCTAACCCTAACCTCAGTAAAACTATACCTAAACCTAACCCTAACCTCAGTAAAACTATACCTAAACCTAACCCTAACCTCAGTACAACTATACCTAAACCTAACCCTAACCTCAGTAAAACTATACCTAAACCTAACCCTAACCTTAACCTCAGTAAAACTATACCTAAACCTAACCCTAACCCTAACCTCAGTAAAACTATACCTAAACCTAACCCTAACCTCAGTAAAACTATACCTAAACCTAACCCTAACCTCAGTACAACTATACCTAAACCTAACCCTAACCTCAGTAAAACTATACCTAAACCTAACCCTAACCTCAGTAAAACTATACCTAAACCTAACCCTAACCTCAGTAAAACTATACCTAAACCTAACCTCAGTAAAACTATACCTAAACCTAACCTCAGTACAACTATACCTAAACCTAACCCTAACCTCAGTAAAACTATACCTAAACCTAACCCTAACCTCAGTAAAACTATACCTAAACCTAACCTCAGTAAAACTATACCTAAACCTAACCTCAGTACAACTATACCTAAACCTAACCCTAACCTCAGTAAAACTATACCTAAACCTAACCCTAACTTCAGTAAAACTATACCTAAACCTAACCCTAACCTCAGTAAAACTATACCTAAACTAACCCTAACCTCAGTAAAACTATACCTAAACCTAACCCTAACCTCAGTAAAACTATACCTAAACCTAACCCTAACCTCAGTAAAACTATACCTAAACCTAACCCTAACCTCAGCCGGGGGCCTGGATCTCCACTGCATTGTATAAAATGGTGTTGCAGATTAAACTTCTTTTCATAGATGGCTTTAATAGACTTGTTTGACAGCACTAATATCAGTGTATGTTGGATTTATGTGTATTTTTAGACAGAACCGCAATACTTAGTAAACTCAACCTTTCACTCTGTACTTGACCCAACCTCGGGTCCCGACTCAGTGTCTGGGAACCAGTGGTCTAAAGGTTGTGCTTATCATATTCCCATTCTATCTGTTGAAGTGCCCTTGATGTATATGGAAAACATGTATCTGGAGTGTGTTAGTCCCAGGAGCCGCGAGGCTGCCTGTTGGAGCTCCATGGCTGTGATCTGCTGTCTTTGTACTCTCTGCAATAAAATGGGATTCAGCGACGTGTATTGTGTTTCAGTGTCAGATTTTTGTAATACGGTTTAGCAGTTATGTCAATTGTCATTTATGTATGAATGCTGGAATTTTGTACGCCATTCTGCTGTAATTGTTTGATTTGATTCTTCGTGTCATATTTTTTATGTTCCAGTCAAAAGGGAGGATGTGATGTATATGGAAAACACAATTCACAATTAATATAGCTCAAATAACTGTTTTAGGTTGTCTCTGTTCAAATGAGAGACTTAACTTCTGCTCTGACAACAGGGACCCTAAAGATCTGACCTATTGATAGCAAGCACCTAACTGTGCTCCTGACTGTTGTCCTTCCTGGTGACCACTACCTTATTTGGACATGAGTGGACCACTTTAGACTTCAGGGGGGTGGGAAACCCCCACTACCTTCACAGCTGTTGTCTTTGATGTTTCTGTATAAAGATCTATTTAAATGTATCTAGAGTGTGTTAGTCCCAGGAGCCGCGAGGCTGCCTGTTGGAGCTCCATGGCTGTGATCTGCTGTCTTTGTACTCTCTGCAATAAAATGGACTTGGAAACTTTCATCTGACTGTCCGTCGTCCGTTCTCTTCTCTCTTTAAGTAGCTAGGAAATATACGTCACCCTTGAGCAAGACACTTCACCCCTAACTACTCCCCTGTCACTGTATTAATGGCAGCCACTGCTCCTAATAGTTAGGATGGATAGAACAAATCGCTGTCGGGCAGAAACCTCATCTCCATGTTTAAACTTTTTGCGTTTTCATACTACAGCATCACACAAAAGCATCCAAAGTAGCAGATCCACAAGCTCGAAACGTGGCGCAAAGCTATTTTTTAATTTAAAAAAGTTTTGGACACAATGAGGTTTTCACCTGCCAGAGATACAATTTGCGTATACAATGCAGAGTGACAAATACCCCAACAACAGCTAAAATAGGACAATTATTTTGTTGAAATATTATAATTTTATGACCAAGTCTTAATGTGTTGACAAGAGCTGCTCCACTTTTCTTTAATGTAGGCCTATTCCCCAAAAGGTGACAGAGAACAAATAGAAACAGAACATTATTTTATCTCTTTCCCCCCTGCTCTGACAAGGTAAGTGGTAAGTGGTAAATTGGGGAGATTATGGCCCATGCACGATGAATAGAATAACATAACATAATAGAATAACTGCCGAAGAGAAAGAGGTGAAGGAGTGGAGTTTGCAGGGGGTTGCGTGCGTGCGTGCGTGCGTGCGCGCGCGAGCATTCCCTCGACTGCTGCAGTGTTGAGGGATTGGACTGATTGACAGAAACCGCAGGAGAGCCAACCCGTCCCCCTGATAGTGTCGGAAGCGCATCCCTGAATGAAAATGGTGGGGAAGCGGGGCCAAGTTAACCCATTCTGACCGGGCACCCATTTTGGTGTCAGCATCATGTTATGCTTTAGCTATTTAAAAATAGCAGATCTACAAGCTCATATCGCGCCACCGAGTGGCGCGATACGAGCTTGTAGGTCTGCTATTTTTGAAAAATCGAAGAGCGACTGACATTTTTAGAATCTGATCTCAGGTCAGAATGGGTTCATCTGGCCCAGGCCGTAGCGTAACGGTCTGGGCACCGGACTGGTAATCCAGTCGCAGTGTGCCGCGGGTTCGACTCCCGGACCCGACACGGCCTTTACTGCATGTCATCCCCCCATCTCTCTCCCGTTTCCTGTCAGCCTACTGTCTGTCCCTTCAAAAATCAATAAAAGGCGTAAGCCGCAAAAAAAATATCTTGAAAAAAAAAAAAAAGAATGGGTTCATCAGACCAGTATGTGTCCGGCGGAAGCCTCGTATGAATCTGATCTCAGGTCAGAATGGGTTAAACCTCATTTATACTCTGTAGTATGACAGTGTAGAAGTGACAACAGCAACAGCAACTGCTTCTCAAAGTGGGGTCCAGGGACCTTGAGTCTGCATGGCTGTGTTGTTGAACACATAGGCAGCTTAACGTCAGGAAAGGTACACGACTGACCCACTGACCCAGGTGATGGCAATCATACTAATGACCGCATTCTTACCGTGCAACATGAGAACTCCTGTCGGGTGGTCGTTAAAGTTGATGTTGGATACTGTTTCTCCCTCTGTCATTTCCTCATATTTCTAGTTAATTGTAATAATGTCATGCACATTTGCCCTGTCCATAGTCTACTGCAGGCCTGGTTGACTGAATTTAGAAAACATTTTGATGCTCTTGCTACAGAAATGATCGATTATTTATAAGAAATCCCATTATTTAACATGCATCTCAATGTCTCCTCGTTGCTAACGTGCCTATTGGACAAGGACGGGTTGGGGAGGGCTAATTGAGAGCCACACTGTTACAGAGACTGGCCCTTACCTTACCCTTTACTGTTACAGAGCCTGGCCCTTACCTTACCCTTTACTGTTACAGAGCCTGGCCCTTACCTTACCCTTTACTGTTACAGAGCCTGGCCCTTACCTTACCCTTTACTGTTACAGAGCCTGGCCCTTACCTTACCCTTTACTGTTACAGAGCCTGGCCCTTACCTTACCCTTTACTGTTACAGAGCCTGGCCCTTACTTTACCCTTTACTGTTACAGAGCCTGGCCCTTACTTTACCCTTTACTGTTACAGAGCCTGGCCCTTACAATTTACAATTTACAATTTAGGCATTTAGCAGACGCTCTTAATCCAGAGCGACTTACATTTAAGCAAGAACAAAGCATGGGAATACATCACATAAAAAGCATTTATCATGAAACATGCGTAAGCTAAGAAAGTAACAGTGGAATATTTATATAGTGAAACTATACATACACTATACATATAAACTATACATCTTTACTACTATGCTATATATGTGTACTATGGCGTGCTATGACTACATACAATACAATTACAGTGCTGTCTACATAACATGCTATAAGTCTGTATCAAATGCTATATAATCCAACAGAAATGCTATCCTTTACTGTTACAGAGCCTGGCCCTTACTTTAGATCCACACTGTTACAGAGCCTGGCCCTTACCTTACCCTTTACTGTTACAGAGCCTGGCCCTTACCTTACCCTTTACTGTTACAGAGCCTGGCCCTTACCTTACCCTTTACTGTTACAGAGCCTGGCCCTTACCTTACCCTTTACTGTTACAGAGCCTGGCCCTTACCTTACCCTTTACTGTTACAGAGCCTGGCCCTTACCTTACCCTTTACTGTTACAGAGCCTGGCCCTTACTGTTACAGAGCCTGGCCCTTACCTTACCCTTTACTGTTACAGAGCCTGGCCCTTACTTTACCCTTTATTGGCCCTTACTTTCTGAAGGTGAACCAAAAAGACCCCACTTACAGAGACACATCAAGCCACACTAAAGGGAGGCTACTTTGTTTATCTGTCCGCCCTACTACTACTACTACCACACCGTTCTGCACAAGCATCCACACTATGCAGAAATATATACTGCTTTCAAATGTATTATTTATGATTTCACACACACACACACACACACACACACACACACACACACACACACACACACACACACACACACACACACACACACACACACACACACACACACACACACACACACACACACACACACACACACACACACACACACACACTTTATGTTTCAGGCACAGAGAGGGTACAGTGTTGGTTAGCTGAAGTAATCACATCAAAGTAGTGGGTGTTGTGCCCTGCGAGAACAGTCAGGGCGACATGCAACTCACCTTTTCAGTGGCAGAGAACGCAGCATTTAAATATTCAAACATCTTTCTAGAACCAGGTTAGAAACAAGGGCTTAACCATGCAGAATTATTGATTTGCTCCTCCTCAGAGCACAGCTCTCCACCAGTGGAATCTCCGCCTGGCCGGGTTGTCTACACCAGGGGTTCTCAACCCATGGGTCGCAACCCCTCGAGGGGTCGACGAGGGGTGGAAATGGAAAGAGTTTACACAGTACACAAAACTTTCCTTAATGATTATATCTGGTTTCAGTATTCACTTATGATATATTTTCTCTATTATTAAGGTTATTTTTGCAGTCAGTTTGTATTGGGGGTGGGGAGGGGGGCGAGGCAGGGGTCGCGATACATGGCCAAAAGCATTTCCGGGGGTCCCCGGCCCAAACCGCTGAGTCGCAAACTCTGTAAGGCAGTCATAGCCATTTGGAATGATAACTCTGTAAGGCAGTCATAGCCATTTGGAATGATAACTCTGTAAGGCAGTCATAGCCATTTGGAATGATAACTTTGTAAGGCAGTCACAGCCATTTGGAATGATAACTCTGTAAGGCAGTCATAGCCATTTGGAATGATAACTCTGTAAGGCAGTCATAGCCATTTGGAATGATAACTTTGTAAGGCAGTCACAGCCATTTGGAACGATAACTCTGTAAGGCAGTCATAGCCATTTGGAATGATAACTCTGTAAGGCAGTCATAGCCATTTGGAATGATAACTCTGTAAGGCAGTCATAGCCATTTGGAATGATAACTCTGTAAGGCAGTCATAGCCATTTGGAATGATAACTCTGTAAGGCAGTCATAGCCATTTGGAATGATAACTCTGTAAGGCAGTCATAGCCATTTGGAATGATAACTCTGTAAGGCAGTCATAGCCATTTGGAATGATAACTCTGTAAGGCAGTCATAGCCATTTGGAATGATAACTCTGTAAGGCAGTCATAGCCATTTGGAATGATAACTCTGTAAGGCAGTCATAGCCATTTGGAATGATAACTCTGTAAGGCAGTCATAGCCATTTGGAATGATAACTTTGTAAGGCAGTCACAGCCATTTGGAATGATAACTCTGTAAGGCAGTCATAGCCATTTGGAATGATAACTCTGTAAGGCAGTCATAGCCATTTGGAATGATAACTCTGTAAGGCAGTCATAGCCATTTGGAATGATAACTCTGTAAGGCAGTCATAGCCATTTGGAATGATAACTCTGTAAGGCAGTCATAGCCATTTGGAATGATAACTCTGTAAGGCAGTCATAGCCATTTGGAATGATAACTCTGTAAGGCAGTCATAGCCATTTGGAATGATAACTCTGTAAGGCAGTCATAGCCATTTGGAATGATAACTCTGTAAGGCAGTCATAGCCATTTGGAATGATAACTCTGTAAGGCAGTCATAGCCATTTGGAATGATAACTTTGTAAGGCAGTCATAGCCATTTGGAATGATAACTTTGTAAGGCAGTCATAGCCATTTGGAATGATAACTTTGTAAGGCAGTCATAGCCATTTGGAATGATAACTCTGTAAGGCAGTCATCCATTTGGAATGATAACTCTGTAAGGCAGTCATAGACATTTGGAATGATAACTCTGTAAGGCAGTCATAGCCATTTGGAATGATAACTCTGTAAGGCAGTCACAGCCATTTGGAATGATAACTCTGTAAGGCAGTCACAGCCATTTGGAATGATAACTCTGTAAGGCAGTCATAGCCATTTGGAATGATAACTCTGTAAGGCAGTCATAGCCATTTGGAATGATAACTCTGTAAGGCAGTCATAGCCATTTGGAATGATAACTCTGTAAGGCAGTCATAGCCATTTGGAATGATAACTCTGTAAGGCAGTCATAGCCATTTGGAATGATAACTCTGTAAGGCAGTCATAGCCATTTGGAATGATAACTCTGTAAGGCAGTCATAGCCATTTGGAATGATAACTCTGTAAGGCAGTCATAGCCATTTGGAATGATAACTCTGTAAGGCAGTCATAGCCATTTGGAATGATAACTCTGTAAGGCAGTCATAGCCATTTGGAATGATAACTTTGTAAGGCAGTCATAGCCATTTGGAATGATAACTTTGTAAGGCAGTCATAGCCATTTGGAATGATAACTTTGTAAGGCAGTCATAGCCATTTGGAATGATAACTCTGTAAGGCAGTCATCCATTTGGAATGATAACTCTGTAAGGCAGTCATAGACATTTGGAATGATAACTCTGTAAGGCAGTCATAGCCATTTGGAATGATAACTCTGTAAGGCAGTCACAGCCATTTGGAATGATAACTCTGTAAGGCAGTCACAGCCATTTGGAATGATAACTCTGTAAGGCAGTCATAGCCATTTGGAATGATAACTCTGTAAGGCAGTCATAGCCATTTGGAATGATAACTCTGTAAGGCAGTCACAGCCATTTGGAATGATAACTCTGTAAGGCAGTCACAGCCATTTGGAATGATAACTCTGTAAGGCAGTCATAGCCATTTGGAATGATAACTCTGTAAGGCAGTCATAGCCATTTGGAATGATAACTCTGTAAGGCAGTCATAGCCATTTGGAATGATAACTCTGTAAGGCAGTCATAGCCATTTGGAATGATAACTCTGTAAGGCAGTCATAGCCATTTGGAATGATAACTCTGTAAGGCAGTCATAGCCATTTGGAATGATAACTCTGTAAGGCAGTCATAGCCATTTGGAATGATAACTCTGTAAGGCAGTCATAGCCATTTGGAATGATAACTCTGTAAGGCAGTCATAGCCTGTCAAATAATGTTAATTAAGGAAAATCTGAAAATGTCAATGACAGTTGAGTAAAAAAAAAAAAAAAGTTTATATTATAAATATGTTATGAAGTAGGTCGGGAGTGGCTTGTTCAGCCAGTAACACACGGGAGTCTGTCCACATAACAATGTGCTAGGCCCCTGGAAGATGGATCACCACACCTACAGCACCATCAGGCCCCTGGAAGATGGATCACCACACCTACAGCACCATCACAGTGTTTACCGCACGACTCGCCACACCCAAGCCGTGCTACTCATACGAGTTGGCGGTGCCCGGGATCGAACCTATGAACTTGTCTAGAACCACCACAAAAGGTTCTGACCAGGCTCTGGTTCTTGACAAATTAGCCAATTGATCACACCTGATCACCCCTAGATCTCCATGGAGCTGGCCTGTTCTGACATCACAATGGTGCCTGACGAAGAACTCCATAGATGGGCATAAAAGGGACACAGACATAACAACTGGGTGGGGCATTCATTTACAACTTGCATACGTATGTGTGTGTGTGTGTGTGTGTGTGTGTGTGTGTGTGTGTGTGTGCGCGTGCATGCGTGCGTGCGTGTGTGTCCTGAGCATGACGTTAAACTGCTCCGTTGCAACTACCATCGTTAATGTAGTGCCAGTGGGTGCAGATTTAAGATGCATTTGCAAACTCTGTGGACTGTGTGCTTCAACACCATCGCAAGCTTGCATACTACAAGGCACTGCTCACCGACAGCTGGTGCTGCTTAGTGGACCTTCCCATGAGCAGCTACCGGGAAGAGAGGACCTGGCCTTCTAGCGGTGTGTGTGTGTCCGCTGTCGGAACAACAGTGGGTGGATGCTGGGCCCATGGGATCAGCCACGCTACCGGGAACGATATGACACCGGGCGGCAATGCAGGAGTGGACTGGGAAATAGTTTCCTCTGGTGGTCCAGCCTGAGACATACCCGCGGACTGGCTGTTGGTGGCCGGGGGTTTCGAACTTATAGGATGCATGCCAACACTACTTGTGCCCATGGAATGCTGGGTGACATGACATTCTTGTTGCGACATATTCCTTGATTTTGTGGATGTAACTTTGCTGCACCTGAACTACTACTACTCAAATTCGCAACACACGTTCCACACAGCACAGGGAGTGCAATGCCCGGTGTCAAGTCCGTTCGATCGCCGGTTGTCCAGAACCAGCGCAAAAGCCTCTGCCCAGGCTCTGGACAGGGCCCAAATCCAGATCACCCCTGGATCTCCATAATATGAAGCTGGACTGTTCTGACATCACAATGATGTTCTGACATCACAATGGTGTTCTGACATCTCAATGATGCGCGACCTCACCCTTTATTAGTTAGCCAATTGATCACACCTGATCACCCCCCCCAACGGGCACTGTAATAATATGCTAATCCTACAGTTGGCTTAACCCATTCTGACCTGAGATCAGATTCATACGAGGTTTCCGCCGGACACACACTGGTCCTGATGAACCCATTCTGACCTGAGATCAGATTCTAAAAATGTCAGTCGTTCTTCGATTTTTCAAAAAATAGCAGACCTACAAGCTCGTATCGCGCCACTCGGTGGCGCGATACGGTGAGCTTGTAGATCTGCTATTTTTAAATAGCTAAAGCATAACGTGATGCTGACACCAAAATGGGTGCCCGGTCAGAATGTGTTAAGGGAGGACCACCGGGCGGTTGGACCACACCATCTCACTCATGTCACCATGACTCAGCCATAACCAGCGTTCCCAGAACAGCTATGCCCAAATAGAGTGCGTTGTCTAACCTCAATGTGTCATCATGGAATTAGGCACAACGCCAGGGGCCATGCCCATATATTACCATATACTAGTATAATGACATCAGGCATCTCAATTTATGCCCATAAAAAGGGACAAAGCCTGACAATCATACAGAGATCTCCTGTATGGCCATAGCAGCCCAAACCTCTAGTCTTATTAACAGGCAAAGTAAGCAAGCAAGAAAGCAAGAACTTGAGGCCCAATAAAGGGCTCCCAAGTAGACCGGTCACAATTATTACATACCGGTAATCGAATAGTCCGAATTATTTGTGATAATAATCACAATCATTTTTGCATAATCGGCATAATCGCTTCCATGTTGAGAAAGGTTCATACATTTTGAAACATTTTCAAAAATAGTGGAAATAGCATCGTGTCATGTTGTGACCGTGTACCTAGATATTTTCACTATTAACACTTTGAGTAAATATGGCGTATTTTGTCCATAATATATTTATTATTATTATGAATACATTTTAGTAGCTTATAAACTGAGCTCCCTAGAGGCCAAGGAAGGAAATATGTGCAATGTGAGACATCTCTCCCCTCTCACTCTACAGGGAAATGTGGGAGAACACAGATGTGTTTTTTGGGCATGGAATCACCAGATAATGAAAAGGCACCACCTTGTGTGTCTGGAGCTCTGCACGACAAGCAGAACAAGAATCACCTGAAGTGATCATTCAACAACTTTGCAGCCTATTAGCCCATTCTGACCTGAGATCAGATTCATACGAGGTTTCCGCCGGACACACACTGGTCTGATGAACCCATTCTGACCTGAGATCAGATTCTAAAAATGTCAGTCGTTCTTCGATTAAAAAAAAAATAGCAGACCTACAAGCTCGTATCGCGCCACTCGGTGGCGCGATACGAGCTTGTAGATCTGCTATTTTTCAATAGCTAAAGCATAACATGATGCTGACACCAAAATGGGTGCCCGGTCAGAATGGGTTAGGAAACAGCTTGTCCTGTACGTATACGTACTGTATAATTATTTCCACTCTGAGAGCTCAAACATACCATCCTTTAAAACATCTCTTTTTTAATGTCATTTTCTTGCATTTTATGTCGTCAATTGTTTTTTGACACTACTAGCCAAAACTAAATGGTGCGTACTGCACCAAAATGTGTCTGTCGAACAATAAATTAATAAATAAATGAAAACAGACCACACCGCGCTAGTGCGCTCGGTACACAGTAAAATCTGTGTGTGAACACCTCAAAATCAAATTGTGATACGTTACCGAGCCTGCAGATCGGCCATTTGACCTATTGACCCAGTTGGCCTAAATTACCTATTTTCTATCAATTACACACACCATGAAGCCTCAAATTGAAGGACATTCTTTAGTTTTGTGTATTCCTGAGCAAATCATTCGATGACCGGGTGACTGGTCAATATAGGAGACTCAATTGAGCGCTGCAAGTTTGTACATCTTCTAGTTATGAAGTGTTTTAAAATTTAGAATTAGAAAAAGTATTTTCTGGGGTAGCCTGCCCCAGCCAGCATGGTTTCTGGTGTAGAGGAGCCGGGTGCAGTCGAAATCAGCCGGTGGATCCGCCCCCTGTCCCCCCTCCTCCCCTCCCCGGCAGAAAACAGCAGGGAACACTGACGTCACCAAAGTTGGAGCGACGCCCCTCTGCACTGTAATTGGTTAGCGAAATACAAGTTGACTACCACTTCGTATGCCAGATTTTCCAATGGGTTTCCCCAGGCTTTTCTTTTTGAGCCGAATGCGAACGAAAACAAAAGCCTGGGTACCGAGGCTACTTCTTGGGGATCAAAAAATTTTCAGATGGGGGTTGACGACCAAATACTGTACATACGAATCAATTTGGGGGTCCTTGGCAGTTGGCACAAAGCATCTTGAGAACTACTGGTGTAAGATGAATGCTCCTAAAAACCAAGGACACTTTTCAACTCTGGATCAGGAAATGAGGCTGTAGATTAGATTAGGATGCCATTTTTAATCCTCCGATTCCCTCGGAAAAGACTCAGCTCCTCCCCTGCTACTTAGCAGTATAACGGGCACTTGACAAGAGGAAATATTGCTGAATTTCGGACTCCAAGTGTTGATTGCAAGACTCCTCGTCGTGACACTGTAATTTGGTTCTTATAATGGCAAAAAGCTTTGATGTAGGCGTTTGGCAATAACACTTTTAGTCACAGAGGCACTTCTCCCTTCGCCATGACCATTATAAGGTCCTCCACATCATGTCCCGTCTTCCTTTGCACACGTTAATTAACAGCCATCTTGGCCTAGTTTAATAACAGATTCTACGTACAGCATCGGAATTATCCTGCAAATTCATAATGGTGGGAAGTAACTAAGTAGTAAGTACATCTACTCAGTCTCAGGTACAATTTTGAGAGCATTTCCAACTTTCATTACTTTTACTTCTACTCCACTACATCTCAGAGGCAAATATTGTATTATACTTTAAATTATTTGAACTAGTTACATTGCAGATTATGATTATTACAAAACACACACACACACACACACACACACACATCGCAGAGCTTGTAGATCTGCTATGTTCAAAATATTTAAATTTTATACATGATTATAATAACTTGCCAATACTTTACTCGATAATATGAATGAATACCGGACTTTTCGGCTGTGACTCAGAAGGACCTGGAGTGATGTTATTTTCTACAGTCGCTTCATTACATAATCATTATCATGTTTAAGATAATTCATATGAAATTCAAAAATGATAAAAAGACGCTCAGGTGGCACAGTGCTAAAGTGACTGCCACACCAGCAGAGGTTGAGGGTTTGTGTCTATACACACTATAGAGCGCCGAAGTCCTGACGTCACTCGACACACACACACACACACACACACACATTTGAATTATTTTATTTGGATCTGCACAAGAGGCGTAATACAATAGACCCAAACACTGATCAGAATTAGGTTATACATTATATGGTCCAACCAGATATAGCTGCTGCACATGCTTAACACACAGAGGGAAAATAAGAGAAAAAAATATATATAGCACATTGTTTACATACTATTACTTGACACTACTAGACAGGATGTTTTTTTTTCACACACACACACACACACACACACACACACACACACACACACACACACACACACACACACACACACACACACACACACACACACACACACACACACACACACACACACACACACACACACACACACACACACACACACACACACACACACACACACACACACACACACACACACACACACACACACACACACACACACACACACACACACACACACACACACACAAATGTTTGAGAACCACTGAGTTCCAAAGTTACACTTTCCCCTGAATATAGGCTACGTCAGACTGACCATTGGTCAACTATAGTGCTCTGCTGCAGCAGGCAGGGGTCCAGTGTTGTTGCAAAACAGACGGTTATGTTCTGGAGAACCTCCAAGGCAGGAGGCTCTTTTTAACCCTTTTTAGATCATATATTTTAGGTCATATCGTGCACCTATTAACAGTGTTTGTTTTTGGTTTGTCTTTTTTTTATGTCGAGGACCCCTAAAATGTATTTGCACACATATTTCAAAAACAGTAGATCAAGATACAAGCTCATTCAAGTTCGTCTACTGTATATCTGCTGTTTTTAGCCTTAGTTTAAAATATGCTTAAAGTGGTTCAAATTATTGTGAGTGATTGTGTATATCTGCTGTTTTTAGCCTAAGTATATAATATGCTTAAAGTGGTTCAAATTATTGTGATGCTGCACGATATCACATTTTGCAGAGGTACCCCCATGGCACTAACACCCCCCCCCACCTCCATTTTTCAGCTTTGTTGTTTTATATGTATCTTTCGTAAACAAATGCCCTACTTTGTCGTACCACAGTGTTGTTATTTCTTTGTATCAGATTCCTATCCTGTTTACTTTACTAACCTATACTTAGTTGACCAGGTTCCCACAAGGGTCCATCCTGTTGCCCCTCAATATCAAATCTGACAAAAAAGAAGAGATCTACAACAGGTTGTGAGCTTGTAGATCAGCCATTTTTGCTGAATGTTCGCCGATTATGACAGAATAGGGATGCTATGGTTCATGTGGTTAGATTTTATAATGCTATTAATATGATAAAATATTCAGCGAGACTGTTGTCATAGGGATCAGAATTTCAAACAGCAGGGGGACGTTTGGGATAGGCCCTCTAGGGCACAGGGATTTCCACTGGGTGTTAAGGGCATGACAAAAACGTAAGGAGCATAAAAAATGTCACGCTCATAGGTTTTACTTCTTGGTGTTGCTCTGTCCATTTGTGTCTGGAACTGGCTGATCCGTATGGCTGTTTCAAAAAGGTAGGCATTCCTGCAGGATAAAGTGCTGAGTTTTCTAGGTTTTGAGTTTCCTATAGGTTTTCCTAGGTTTGACTGACGAGACTTGCAAAATACAATTTGGGATAATAACCCCAGTAATTGAGAAGATGTGGTGATAAAATTAACCAATCATACAAAACAATAAGGGTGATGCATTGCATAGACATTGTGGCAACATTTGGGCCTCTGCGTGGAATATTAATGCAACGTGTAGAGATTTTCAAACACTGCATGGTGTGTACAATACTATAGGTTATAGCTTTCTTCAGAATGTGCATGTAGATTTGACACCAGAATTCAAGACACAGATGCTGTGTACTAGGATACTAAATGTACTAGGAGGTGATTGCAACCAGGCATACAAGAGCAACAATGTTGATGTAGTATGGAGTAAACACTTATCTCCTGTCGTACATACCGACATGCTAGCAACTGTGGATGGGAAACTTGTGGTAAAAGATAGCACGCTGCATCTGTGGGTTGTGACTGAATACTAAGGTCAACCTATGTTAATTTTCCCCACTGTGCCAAGATTCTTTTTATCTATGGCTTTCGCACTGTGCCCGCTTGAAACATAATGTTACAAGAACACAATTTGCATTGTATACCTATCGTTATTACAAACCTGTTCGTTCTCTGCCCTGTAGCTCACAGTCACATAAGCCTAAGACAAATGCTATGATCTGAAGCACGCACGCACGATAGTTCAATAGGGAGATGTGACTGTTTTCTTCAGATAGGATATTGTATTATTCAAAGACTTCTGTACTCTTGCCTATACAGTAGACCTCTCAAACTGACAATATACTGGACTAATTTATTTTGCAGAGCGAGACACCTTGTTCTTGAGACTAGAGTAAAACACTCTGCACTCAGCTGGCAGGTGATAGCTTCTATATAATGTCACTGCACTGGTGAAGCCAATCGAAACCCAGACAGACTAGACAACAGTCAATGTCAAGGACACATGGGAAGAAAAAACTAATCTGTCCAAACGGAGAGGGTCCTGCTAATGTCTTTCACAGAAACACAAATGCCTCCAATCGCCACATTTTTTGGATTTAAATAATGAGACTGACAATTTCATTGCTGAACGAAATGACAACAGGCTGGTATAGGCTATGCATGCTGCCCCCCAAACTACAGTAATTACAAAATCTGGGACGCAGTTCACTTCTAATATCCTTTACTTTGATGCTATATTCCAGGGTGAAATTAAGAAACTAAATTCCCATTTATAACTTAAAACATAACAGAGCATTTTGTGTAGCCCAAATATAATGCCATTTCAGTTACATGAGAACGCTTTATACCTTAAAGACTGTGCAGGTTCATAAACATGTCAATGAAATGTGGTGTTACTGTTGGGCAGAACAACATGTCTTTTTGGCTGTTTCATTATACATGTAACCATGTATGTGTAATAGTATGTAACATGACAATTTTATAAAACATAACCAACTAAAGTAATTGCTCACTGTCACCTTTGTGGTGTGATTTCATATGTGTGTGTGTGTGTGTGTGTGTGTGTGTGTGTATGTATATATATATATATATATATATATATATATATATATATATATATATATATAATTTTAGAACCACAGCATGTGCATTAATGTGCAATATCACTCATTTAAATATTGTGCATGCATTTTAATAACATGTCTCAATTTCAGTAATTGTCTTGGGGGTACATTCCTGACCTAACAGCATCCTTGTAAGATATTAGACACATTGTGCTGAGCAATTCACTGCCATGCATGCAACCTCTGGAGCCATGCATCATGCATATGGCCAATGACACGCTCAAGGGCACGACTTAATTAATAATAAGAGGAAGGGATGGTCAGGAGCAGAGAAGAGTGCTAATGGACTTTTTTTTTGTCAAGGAGAGAGAGGAGAGACCCTCTAGGGCAAAATATAAAATGTGGCCATAATTATTTCAAATTTGATTCTTGATATCTTTATGCAATGTCTTTATATGTCTGTCCAGATTACTGAGTGGTATAATGTGAGTTACAGTAATGATAAGTCAGAATGAAATGCTTCAAGCCTGTTCCAGTTCAAAATGTCATGCATGGAACCTGAAAAGAATAGAAGAAAATCGATAGCCTATCCATGGGCACTAAAGCCAATGCCAAGAATGTCTCATCATCATCATCATGTGTAAACGATAAACGACATCCCTAGAGCTTTATTCTTGTCAGATATGACGGAGAAGACAGAAACCTCTCACTCAAGCATTTCATTTATGTACGGTATGCATTCTGAGGTCATTTATGCCACTTTGCCAGCCTTGAATTTGGCAAGGCTTTTGTATTGCTTGCCTATTCCTTCACAGTTCACACATCAGCAACATTGACTGACTGATAGCAGGCTGATCACCATTGGATGAGAATATAGGCCGGAATTCTAAGTCTGATAATTAATTTGACTATGTCAAATAAAAAAGTATTCAGGTAGCCATACGGTATGTAGACAACGCATTTGGGTGCTCAATAAAAGAAAGCATGTGTCTGTGTGACCATGTGGTGATGTGAAAAGGCAAGCCCTATTAAAATGGAATAGGTTAAAATTAAGGAACAAGCAAAAGAAATAGGCCTGTGTAGTAAATGCATTGGGGTTTATAGGCTGCACAGTAGGCCTACTAGTGATACACTTGGGATACAAGGGGGAGCATGAATTACCTGAAATCACTGTAGGGGTGAATTATCCAAAATCCAGCGGATTTAACCCGCTCTTGTTCACGCTCCACCGCCTTTTCACTCCCAAACATCCTGAGGGAGAACTTGTTGACCCCCGGCTGAAGCATCGCTCCAAACTGTCTGTGCATGAACCCAGCCTGATATAACCTCTCGTCGTCCGGCAGAATCTGATCAATGCCTTCCAACTTTATGAAGCCCGACGGCTGGTCAGAGGGGGAACCATTTTGGGCACCGCCGCCGCCGCTGGCTCCTTGCGCGCCGGGGTCCAGCCCGCCACCAATAGCCCCGGGGGGACTTTCCTCGCTCGGGGACGGGGTTACATCCCCCCCGTCCCCCTCGGTGGTGATGAGGCGTCTCTCCTCCGCGGAGCCCGAGTCGTGCACATGCCGACTTGTGATGGAGGAGAGGCTGCCGCGAAACCTCCGACAGTCTCCGTTGGAGCTGGTTTTCACTGGTCTCCCAATGTCCGTCTCCATGATTAACGACTCCCCACTTTTGGTCTCCCCGATGCCTTTGCAGCTTCCTCCAGAGGTCGGTGATGGCAAAGCCTTCATCCTGATACTCTTCCTCCGAGTGTCCTTGTCCCCCCCGTCTTCTCCTTCGCCCATGATTGAAGCCTTCTGTCCAATGTGCTGTGGCAAACTGTAGAGCCTTTTACGCATGGAGGAGTGCAACCTGTCCATTATGACACCGAGACAAGAAAAACAAAACAAATCAATTAATCCAGATCGTTAGGCTGTAACGATTATTGCCACGAGCCCCGCGCGCTCCGTGTCTGTTTGTAACAAGCGAACAGTCTGGAGCTAATGTGAACCCCTGCACGCCTGATGATGATACACATGACATGGACAATAACAGATACTCCTCTTCATAGTGAGGCTACCTGACAGCTTGCTTATCATTATTGTGCCCTCACGCAGATCCTACAGGCGCTCCGGTTGACCATCACATCCCCGATGTGCATTTCTGTCTTCTGTGCCGCTCCGACATTGTGCGCAAAAGTGGGAAGGAAAAAAAAACTGCTTGAAAGTCACCTTAGCGTGACATGTGAAAGAGACGTGCAGACGGACGCTGATACGGAGACGATCAGGGTGTCATGCACGGCGAAGGATGCTCTTTTTCCGTAGAATCCTGTTAACTGCACTATAACAAACAGGGCTATACACGGACACGCAAAATACAGTATAGCGTCCTAGAAAGAAGCGCTGACTATGCTGACATCACCACCCTGATCCATACTGGTCCCGTGCATTGGGGGACATGTGTGAATATTCATGATGATGCTGATATATTGGGTTGCCATAGAAGCCAGAACTGTAAATAAGCTCAGCCCACCTTGGATAAAGGATGACGCTCTCTCCCTCTTCCCATTCTTAAATCGTTCGCCTGTCCGTTCAGGTTAGGGCTACAGGTTGGCTAGTAGCCTCTATAGCCTATACTGTTTAAATGCGTGACAGTCAAGCGCAACCATTCGCTGTGGCACCACCATGGCTGTTTAACACAGAAGCAGATTCAGTGCGTAATGTGAGCTCCAAAATAATACCGAGGTTTGCCCAGTCGTGGCAGACTTTCTTTTGGAATTGGAATTCATTAATGAACAAAATATTCAGCCATGCAGGCTTAAATAGAATATAATGTGCAAATCAACTGAATCATGTCATTGCCCAATGAAGTATAGGCCTATATGTGATCACTGATCACGATTATTCCTATAGTTAAAGTGAACCCCGCATGCAAATTAACTTCTTCATACATGTTTCGTATGCGATAGGATATTCGTCTTATTTTGGTTACACGCCCACATGGTAGGCTGTATCAAAACGATATAGGCTAATTAAAATATTTCCAATGTAGTGGCAGATCTGGCAGTGTCCAATATTCGTAGCCAACAAACCAACGCAGACACAAAAACAAACGGATGTTCAGTCGATATCTGCCGTGTTGGTTGTGTGTCGCCGCCTGCCTGCTTATTGAAGTTGACCTTTGTATTAACATACATACCAGTCATAATTCCAATACGGTTTCTTTCTGTTGCTTCTGTCCGTGCAGGCTCTATAACAGACTGTTAAAAAACAGTGTAGTGCTACTCACTACACTAACACTACAGGCGTGCCTTTAATCATCGCACCTGTGCATAGGCACAGCTGTGCCCTATGTGCATATTACGCAAAGTGTCCAATAGTAGACTACTACAAATTAACCAAACAGCATGCCAACAATAGTTTTAAGATAATGGAACATTCTCTCATAGAAATGTCTATTTGTATGTCTCTAAATGTTTTGATGAATTGAACAATGTGGACCCTGTTGTAAACAAGTGTAATGCTTAATTGGGTCGTCCACTCACAGTTAACAGTCTTTGTATTGAGTTTGTGCTTGAAATGTACTGTAAATTCTGCAAACTGTTAATAAATATTTCAATCAATCAATCAATCTCAGGTCCCTTTTCCTTCTCCTTCTAGTAGGCTAGAGCCTAGAACTCATCTCACCATTCATGATAGACTTTAATATTGAGACTCAACATGTTTGCATGCTTATTGGCTGAATGAAATGACTGCAGGAGCTGCCCAAAGGTCAATTGTCTTTCACCAAAACATTATTGTTCACATGAGTCCCTCCTGAATATCATCTAACCTTATAGCAATTAACTAAATTAATTAATTGTCATCATCAGGGACCCCCACACCAGATGTTTTTGTGAAAATAGGGTTATGAGCTTGGTTTCTTATTTTCCACACAAAATCTGGCAACACATGGCACAGACTCCAGAACGGCACGCGGACGGACTCTGGCTGTAACTACAGTAGCCTATCAAACTCATCTCCCGCGAAAAGCAAAGCAAAGGAAAGGAAAGGAAGTCTTCCAGCCAAAACAAATATTAATAGGCTATATTGGGAACAATGGCTACCGGTGGCAGGCTAACATGGAGGCTTAAAAAGTTCTCACACTCCAAAAAAGAAGCTGGAAAATGGACGGTAGGCTATAGCGCTTACTCACCGTCATCTTTTCTTTAGTGGAACCGGTTGAACAAACACAGTTGGCTAGCAAAATGTATTTCTGCTAGCCAACTGAGTTTGTTGTTGTTTTACACATTTCTTTGTCAAATGCAGTCTCTCTCTCTAAAGTTATGACGCCAGCTGAGCAACAAAAGAAAGAAAAGGTTTTCAAGAATAATGTTAATGTAGGCGTTAAATCATAGTATGCAGTCACGTGGTTCCCAAACATTTTAGCCCGTGACCCAAAAGATAAATTAAGACATTCGCCTGGGACCCAAACTATAGTGAATATAGCAGATCTACAAGCTCACAATGGCTCTTGTGAGCTTGTAGATCGCCTAATTCCACTACTTCTTATTACACATTCGCCTACATTTGTTTTCTAATTTCTGGAATTTATTTACATTTTTCTATCATTCTTCATTAAATTACTGGAATTGTTTTGAAATAATAATAATAATTAAGCAAAAAAATTCATGTCCCATGAAAAGAATTCTGTGACCCACAAATGGGTTCATAGTTCCTACCCAGTGTTTGGGAGCCAGTGGCTTATACCCATGGGACCCTTTCATTGCAGCCATAATGACATAGAGTAAACAGTGAATATGGTTATAATATAGACCATATTCACACGGCCGCCATCTTGCCATGCTAATGGTTAACCCATTCTGACCTGAGATCAGATTCATAACGAGGTTTCCGCTGGACACACACTGGTCTGATTAACCCTGAGATCAGATTCTAAAAATGTCAGTCGTTCTTCGATTTTTTTCAAAAATAGCAGACCTACAAGCTCGTATCGCGCCACTCGGTGGCGCGATATGAGCTTGTAGATCTGCTATTTTTCAATAGCTAAAGCATAACATGATGCTGACCCGGTTAGAATGGGTTAATGAAATGCCATGCTCCGTGTTGGAGACGCAAGTGCGGAATCGCCTTTGTGTTTGAGTAAGGACGTGTCATGATTCAAATCAAATCTAATCAAACTTTGTTTTTTATAGCACATTTACAACAGCCAAAGCTGACCAAAGTGCTGAACAGAGTAAAACAAGACAGTATAGAGCATAGCAATATAAAACAATGAAAAGAGACAATAAAATATAAAACGGAGCATACAATAGCACAGAGCAGGAAATCAATATACAGGTAAACCAGGTGCAGTTAAAGGCGAGGGAGAACGGATGAGTTTTGAGGAGGGATTTAAAAGACCCAATTGACTGGGCAGGATCTAACATGGAGGGGCAGCTTGTTCCAGAGTTTGGGGCCCGCAGCTGCAAAAGCACGATCACCCCCTGCTCCTCTTACTAGTCGTGAGCTCGACTAGCAGCAGCTTATCCGCAGACCTTAATGCTGAAGACGGGACGTAGGGCACAATTAGGTCAGAGAGGTAGGAGGGAGAGAGACCGTGAAGTGATTTAAAAACAAATAAAAGCACCTCAAAATCTATTCTGAACTTAAGAGGGAGCCAATGGAGAGAGGCCAGAACTGGGGTATAAATGTGGTCTCGTTGTTTGGTTCCGGTGAGAAGACGGGCAGCTGCATTCTGCACTAACTGCAAGCGCCTAAGTGGTCGATACCAGTGTACAGAGAATTGCAGTAATCAATGGGGGGGGGGCGCACGCTTTTCCGACACACTAAAGGTCCGAAGCGCGAGGACATGCGATGCGATGCGAAAATGCAATGGTCCGACATGCGCTGCTCCCTTGCTTGTGGTTATGGTTAGGTTGAGGTTTCGGATCAATAGTATGTCGGAACTAAAGCCTGTACTGTTGGCCAGTAGCAGCTGCAACGTTCAACACGGCAGCTCGCACGCTTGCAGCACGAGCACTTGTGTGTGGGTGTTTGTTTTGCACACAAGCTGTGATTGGTCTTATGGTCCTAGTTATGCCGGGGATCGACCGACGCACAGAGTCGGCCACAGTACCACCACGCCAGAGTCATCTGTAAGAGAGACTATAAGAGAGCGTTGACTCCCATTGTAACAATGTAATGCGGAAGTGCTCATTCTATCTCAATGGGATAGTTCCAATGTTTGGAACTACAGCCCATACTGTAGGTGCCCGCTTTGCGACGAGATCAAAGTGTGTAGCCACTCTCTTACTAGACTACTCTGCACCACGCAACCCACCTTTCTGCTGGTGGTATCGCCTGAAAATGGAAGATGTACAAGCCAGAAAAAACTTGCTTTGGACCGGGGGTCCACGGGAGATCCGGGTACAGAGCAGCGCCACAAGCCGTCCGGAGCCCCCCTCTCCCTACCACGGTAGCCTACCTGCAGGGTAGAGGGCCACTCGTTCCATCTGGTACCCACCTACGTAGGAAGGGTGTCCTTCCGACGGGTTGGGCAGCCGAGCGATAGCCCTGGAGTTTGTCCGAATATTTTTTATTTCATAGTATAAAAACGAATTAAAAACAACATGTAGGATTAAAGGGATATTTAGACTCATAGAAAGTCTCCCGACCCCAATGTTTCTGACATGTACCAACCTCTGTTGTTCAGTCTACGTGCCCGGTTAAGACTGAGGTCTACATGGGCGGTTAAGACTGAGGTCAGGGTTAGCAAACTACGTGTGGCCGGTTAAGACTGAGGCCTGTCCGGGTACAACTGAGGTTATGGTTAGCGACCTACGTGCCCGGGTTAAAAGTGAGGTTAGGTTTGGGACAGTGTTGGTAATCGGTTACTAACGGGAGGTCGGAAACAATGACATGTTACCGGCACTGCATAGTATGTACAGTGGTGTTTCTTTGAGTGATACAAATCACAACGATGCTCTGTAATAATAACTGCACCACCCTCACCACTCCCACTATCAAACTGACTCTGTCTGAATACGGCTTAAGGCTTATTAAGATATTTGTAGATTAAACGTTGAAATTCAGTGTCTCAAAATCTATTATTGGTTGGGGTCACGGGGTGTTCCAATTATACCACAAATGTTGGAGGAACGTCACGCAGGCATCAACAGCTTCTTAAGCATTTGATGTCATTATTACTGCAGTTCCTTTTGTTGGTCCCCAAACGCACACATTTGCTGAAAAGGCTGTTTCTTTCTAGGTCTATGAGGCTGATCATGGCAAACCTGAAGTGATGTTCAATATCGCAGAGTCTGGATATGTCTGGGTCACTCAAAGTCAGGAGCTCCTGGTAAGTAGACAGTGCTTGCAGTGTGTGTGTGTGTGTGTGTGTGTGTGTGTGTGTGTGTGTGTGTGTGTGTGTGTGTGTGTGTGTGCGTGCGTGCAGCGAGCTTTAATCCATCGGTTTAGTCAAGGCAATGTGTAAAATCACAAGGTGTACACTCGTACAAGGTAGAAAGCAGGTGACTTGCTATTTATCTTTTATCTCTTCCTAGTCTAATACAATGGCATGTAGCAAACATTCTCATGGGCCTGTGTGACCTGTGTGAAGTTCCATCATCCTTGGCCCAAACTAGTGAGTGGCCACCACAGTTTGGCTTAGAGCGGTGGTTTTCAAACCGGTTGTGCCCAAGGCAAACCAAAGTGCACTTCTCACATAACTAGTACCAGATGTATTAACTGAATTTGTTATTTCCTCCCAATTGTATCCCACAGGCCAGGCCAGACGTCCTGGTAGCTTACACTGTACATTAACTATAATAGTCAAGTGATCAACATGTATCTGTCTGTATATTACATCCCGGTTGGCTGAGATTGGCTTCCAAAGTTTGCAGGAGTGACCGGTTTTGAACAAAATGCTACAAATCATGAACGCAGCATCTGGTTGCCATGAAACTTTGCACGCATAATTATTCCCACTAGGCCAAGGAAGAAATGCCACCCTACATTTTTTAAATTGTCCTCATTACTACCGCGCTGCTTACAGAACTCGCCTTTGGCTCGTTCTTGCACTAACGCAGGCGTGCCGTTAATGACACCCCCTCGTGTAATATTGCAATTATACAACAGTTACTCTTAACCCATTCTGACCTGAGATCAGATTCATACGAGGTTTCCGCCGGACACACACTGGTCCTGATGTCAGTCGCTCTTCGATTTTTCAAAAATAGCAGACCTACAAGCTCGTATCGCGCCACTCGGTGGCGCGATATGAGCTTGTAGATCTGCTATTTTTAAATAGCTAAAGCATAACATGATGCTGACACCAAAATGGGTGCCCGGTCAGAATGGGTTAAAACTAAGAGAGTCGCTAAAAAAAACATGATTATTTAATGACAGATGAAGCCACTATGACCACAAATGTCCCAAGAAACGAGCTATAGCCTATAGCCACCGAGTCTGCTGCCCTCTGGGAGAACAACACGGCTGAATTCTTTGTTTTAATTAGGCTTTCCGTGATGCTGGTTTTGAAGCATGGCTAGAAGGTTGTTTGAACCAATCAGATTGCTTCCTCGAAACGAGCTGTATAAGTTTGATTATGCTGTAAATGGTAAGATGTAGAGGTAATACAGTATGTCCTTGGAGGGACAATGAATCTGATGTTATGAATTCCCAAATATAATATACCCGTATTGTGCCAAATATAAGACGACTCTGATTATAAGACAACCCCCATTTTCAAGTCTCATTTGAGGAAAAAGAACATTGAAGACCAAATTGTCTAGTCCCAGATTATAATATGACCCTGTTTTTGTTTTTTAGGATATTTCCATTGGAATAAAACATAGGTCACCTTCTCACCTAATACTTCGATGCGAATGGGCGGAGAAGTTGCGGTTCTTGCATATTTAATTTGCTGCGGTTTGCCTTCACACTGGCTGCAGCAAGGAAACGAAGCAGGGAATTTTATCAATGTGTTCAATTCATAAAATACACAGTGAAAGCTATAGTAATAGTTAGGACTTTTGACGTAAAGTGAGGGTAACGGATGCAGTGTGTCGACTCGTCGGGGACTGTGTATGTGTGTGTGTCACCATAGCCTACAATTATTATGCATAATTATGCCATGTTAGCTATACAGTTTATAAATCATGCTGAGCTAAACATGTGTTTTAATTTTGAAGTATTTATATTTCATCAACAAGATGAAGAAAGTCTCCACTCGGATCCCCACACACAGCGACAGCCCTCCATGTTTACGCACGACAGACAGACAGAATATTCTGTACACTGCAGTGTTTTTTATGTGTTTCCTTAAGCAATAGATTAATGTGCTCGTCCTCATATTTCGATGAGGGCTTCGGTCTCCTTATTTGACCACGTCACATGGTAACCTAACGGGACATCTTTGTACTGCGTAAAATGAATATCCTTCTCCGCCTCCAACTGGGCAGCTCCTGATCCGCCACATAGTTTGCTTCATTTCCTTTATTTGCTACGGATTGCATTCCCACCTGCACCAAATCGAAATCAAGTGTTTTTTGGCGGAGTAGAATGCGGTTCTTTGATGCGCATTAGGAGTAGAATGCGGTTCTTTGATGCGCATTAGGAGTAGAATGCGGTTCTTTGATGCGCATTAGGATTCGAATGAGCCTTCACACCTGCCAAACAAAGCACACTTTGTGTCGGACAATGTGCAGCAGGATTCGTTTTAATCGCAGTAAAGCTTTCTGGTGTGAAGGTCACCTTATATTCAGCACAATAGGGTAGTTGTTGGTGACAGATGTTAAAAATGTAGTTCTGCTGGACTGGCAGCATGCAAATACAAATTTGACGCGGATCACTGTGTGATTGAGAGATAACCGTGGATAACCGCCATTTGGCCTAGCAGAGAATAGAGATACAAATAAATGAATCACCATTGCGATTTGTGAGTTAAAAATGTCAGGTTCAAACTCATTAAAATACAGTATGCAAATGATCCTATCCCAGGAAAAGCTGAAGCCCTCATGTTCCCAAAATGAGTCAAGCTGTAGCTTACTTTTATGTCCTTATGTCATGATTTTGTTCTAATCCTCCATGATTTTACCAGCTTATTTGGACGGAGTTACAGAGTCATTTCGTTCTAGTTATTCTATTTATCCCATTCTGACCGGGCACCCATTTTGGTGTCAGCATCATGTTATGCTTTAGCTATTTAAAAAATAGCAGATCTACAAGCTCATATCGCGCCACCGAGTGGCGCGATACGAGCTTGTAGGTCTGCTATTTTTGAAAAATCGAAGAGCGACTGACATTTTTAGAATCTGATCTCAGGTCAGAATGGGTTCATCAGACCAGTGTGTGTCCGGCGGAAACCTCGTATGAATCTGATCTCAGGTCAGAATGGGTTATAGTGACTCATAGGAATAGACTATGTGACTTCATGGTGACCACGGGCGACAGCTGGAACGTAGACTGCACCCGGGAGCCGTATGGGTTGGCGCTCAATGTTCACCCATACACTGAAATTGGCAATCACCGACGGGTTTGTACATTTTATTTATGGGGGAAAAACCTGGTGTATTTGTAATTTTTTATGGGTAAAATAGCGCATTTCTGTGCGCATAAAATGTCTCCAAATGGCCATCCCTGCTTTGGACATGGGCAAAAAGCACTATAGTCTACTAAGGGGCAGACACGTGTAAAATAATACATGTATTGCAAACACCCAGTAGCGTTTGGAATAAAGTGTTTACATGGAAAATAATATATCCTGATTCAAACGGTATATACTGTACCATCCCTCCAGACCGGAATGGGATATTCTATTCCAATTGACCGGAATGGGATATTCTATTCCAATTGAGGTGTTTACATGAGCATTTTTATTCTGATGACTGGAATGAATACATTCATTCTGAATGAATGTTGTGCATGTAAACCCAGACAGTTATTTCTGGCCTTTTCTCCTCACTGTTGCAAAACAGAGTGTGGAGTCTGACTGCCCTCTCTACTTGTTCCCTACTGTGTGGTGGAGGGGCACACGAGCATGTACACGCACACACACACACACACACACACACACACACACACACACACACACACACACACACACACACACACACACACACACACACACACGTTTGTAATTCCACTGTTGCATCATATCTTCTGATATATCATTTATGACGTTTCAGCCATATGGCCAGCCACTCTCCTCTCCTTTCCAGCAGCAGCAAAGCCTACGCTGGCATGTGAGACATTGGAAGCAGAGGGAGGGGGGGGGGGGGGGTTACTCAGTGGCTCATTAAAGGAAGCAGAGGGAGGGGGGTTACTCAGTGGCTCATTAAAGGAAGCAGAGGGAGGGGGGTTACTCAGTGGCTCATTAAAGGAAGCAGAGGGAGGGGGGTTACTCAGTGGCTCATTAAAGCAGAGGGAGGGGGGTTACTCAGTGGCTCATTAAAGCAGAGGGGGGGGGGGGGTTACTCAGTGGCTCATTAAAGGAGAGGGAGGGGGGGTTACTCAGTGGCTCATTAAAGCAGAGGGAGGGGGGTTACTCAGTGGCTCATTAAAGCAGAGGGAGGGGGGTTACTCAGTGGCTCATTAAAGCAGAGGGAGGGGGGTTACTCAGTGGCTCATTAAAGGAGAGGGAGGGGGGTTACTCAGTGGCTCATTAAAGGAGAGGGAGGGGGGTTACTCAGTGGCTCATTAAAGGAGAGGGAGGGGGGTTACTCAGTGGCTCATTAAAGCAGAGGGAGGGGGGTTACTCAGTGGCTCATTAAAGCAGAGGGAGGGGGGTTACTCAGTGGCTCATTAAAGCAGAGGGAGGGGGGTTACTCAGTGGCTCATTAAAGCAGAGGGAGGGGGGTTACTCAGTGGCTCATTAAAGGAAGCAGAGGGAGGGGGGTTACTCAGTGGCTCATTAAAGGAAGCAGAGGGAGGGGGGTTACTCAGTGGCTCATTAAAGCAGAGGGAGGGGGGTTACTCAGTGGCTCATTAAAGCAGAGGGAGGGGGGTTACTCAGTGGCTCATTAAAGCAGAGGGAGGGGGGTTACTCAGTGGCTCATTAAAGGAAGCAGAGGGAGGGGGGGTTACTCAGTGGCTCATTAAAGCAGAGGGAGGGGGGTTACTCAGTGGCTCATTAAAGCAGAGGGAGGGGGGTTACTCAGTGGCTCATTAAAGGAAGCAGAGGGAGGGGGGTTACTCAGTGGCTCATTAAAGCAGAGGGAGGGGGGTTACTCAGTGGCTCATTAAAGCAGAGGGAGGGGGGTTACTCAGTGGCTCATTAAAGGAAGCAGAGGGAGGGGGGTTACTCAGTGGCTCATTAAAGGAAGCAGAGGGAGGGGGGTTACTCAGTGGCTCATTAAAGGAAGCAGAGGGAGGGGGGTTACTCAGTGGCTCATTAAAGCAGAGGGAGGGGGGGTTACTCAGTGGCTCATTAAAGGAAGCAGAGGGAGGGGGGTTACTCAGTGGCTCATTAAAGCAGAGGGAGGGGGGTTACTCAGTGGCTCATTAAAGGAAGCAGAGGGAGGGGGGTTACTCAGTGGCTCATTAAAGGAAGCAGAGGGAGGGGGGTTACTCAGTGGCTCATTAAAGCAGAGGGAGGGGGGTTACTCAGTGGCTCATTAAAGGAAGCAGAGGGAGGGGGGTTACTCAGTGGCTCATTAAAGGAAGCAGAGGGAGGGGGGTTACTCAGTGGCTCATTAAAGCAGAGGGAGGGGGGTTACTCAGTGGCTCATTAAAGGAAGCAGAGGGAGGGGGGTTACTCAGTGGCTCATTAAAGGAAGCAGAGGGAGGGGGGTTACTCAGTGGCTCATTAAAGGAAGCAGAGGGAGGGGGGGTTACTCAGTGGCTCATTAAAGCAGAGGGAGGGGGGTTACTCAGTGGCTCATTAAAGCAGAGGGAGGGGGGTTACTCAGTGGCTCATTAAAGCAGAGGGAGGGGGGTTACTCAGTGGCTCATTAAAGCAGAGGGAGGGGGGTTACTCAGTGGCTCATTAAAGCAGAGGGAGGGGGGTTACTCAGTGGCTCATTAAAGGAAGCAGAGGGAGGGGGGTTACTCAGTGGCTCATTAAAGGAAGCAGAGGGAGGGGGGGTTACTCAGTGGCTCATTAAAGGAAGCAGAGGGAGGGGGGTTACTCAGTGGCTCATTAAAGGAAGCAGAGGGAGGGGGGTTACTCAGTGGCTCATTAAAGCAGAGGGAGGGGGGTTACTCAGTGGCTCATTAAAGCAGAGGGAGGGGGGTTACTCAGTGGCTCATTAAAGGAAGCAGAGGGAGGGGGGTTACTCAGTGGCTCATTAAAGGAAGCAGAGGGAGGGGGGGTTACTCAGTGGCTCATTAAAGGAAGCAGAGGGAGGGGGGTTACTCAGTGGCTCATTAAAGCAGAGGGAGGGGGGTTACTCAGTGGCTCATTAAAGCAGAGGGAGGGGGGGTTACTCAGTGGCTCATTAAAGCAGAGGGAGGGGGGTTACTCAGTGGCTCATTAAAGCAGAGGGAGGGGGGTTACTCAGTGGCTCATTAAAGCAGAGGGAGGGGGGTTACTCAGTGGCTCATTAAAGCAGAGGGAGGGGGGTTACTCAGTGGCTCATTAAAGGCAGCAGAGGGAGGGGGGTTACTCAGTGGCTCATTAAAGCAGAGGGAGGGGGGTTACTCAGTGGCTCATTAAAGGAGAGGGAGGGGGGGTTACTCAGTGGCTCATTAAAGCAGAGGGAGGGGGGTTACTCAGTGGCTCATTAAAGCAGAGGGAGGGGGGGTTACTCAGTGGCTCATTAAAGCAGAGGGAGGGGGGTTACTCAGTGGCTCATTAAAGGAGAGGGAGGGGGGGTTACTCAGTGGCTCATTAAAGCAGAGGGAGGGGGGTTACTCAGTGGCTCATTAAAGGCAGCAGAGGGAGGGGGGTTACTCAGTGGCTCATTAAAGGAAGCAGAGGGAGGGGGGTTACTCAGTGGCTCATTAAAGGAAGCAGAGGGAGGGGGGTTACTCAGTGGCTCATTAAAGCAGAGGGAGGGGGGTTACTCAGTGGCTCATTAAAGCAGAGGGAGGGGGGTTACTCAGTGGCTCATTAAAGGAAGCAGAGGGAGGGGGGTTACTCAGTGGCTCATTAAAGGAAGCAGAGGGAGGGGGGTTACTCAGTGGCTCATTAAAGGAAGCAGAGGGAGGGGGGTTACTCAGTGGCTCATTAAAGGAAGCAGAGGGAGGGGGGTTACTCAGTGGCTCATTAAAGCAGAGGGAGGGGGGTTACTCAGTGGCTCATTAAAGCAGAGGGAGGGGGGTTACTCAGTGGCTCATTAAAGCAGAGGGAGGGGGGGTTACTCAGTGGCTCATTAAAGGAAGCAGAGGGAGGGGGGTTACTCAGTGGCTCATTAAAGCAGAGGGAGGGGGGTTACTCAGTGGCTCATTAAAGGAAGCAGAGGGAGGGGGGTTACTCAGTGGCTCATTAAAGCAGAGGGAGGGGGGTTACTCAGTGGCTCATTAAAGGAAGCAGAGGGAGGGGGGGTTACTCAGTGGCTCATTAAAGCAGAGGGAGGGGGGTTACTCAGTGGCTCATTAAAGCAGAGGGAGGGGGGTTACTCAGTGGCTCATTAAAGCAGAGGGAGGGGGGTTACTCAGTGGCTCATTAAAGGAAGCAGAGGGAGGGGGGTTACTCAGTGGCTCATTAAAGGAAGCAGAGGGAGGGGGGTTACTCAGTGGCTCATTAAAGGAAGCAGAGGGAGGGGGGTTACTCAGTGGCTCATTAAGGCAGAGGGAGGGGGGTTACTCAGTGGCTCATTAAAGGAAGCAGAGGGAGGGGGGTTACTCAGTGGCTCATTAAAGCAGAGGGAGGGGGGTTACTCAGTGGCTCATTAAAGCAGAGGGAGGGGGGGTTACTCAGTGGCTCATTAAAGCAGAGGGAGGGGGGTTACTCAGTGGCTCATTAAAGGAAGCAGAGGGAGGGGGGTTACTCAGTGGCTCATTAAAGGAAGCAGAGGGAGGGGGGTTACTCAGTGGCTCATTAAAGGAAGCAGAGGGAGGGGGGTTACTCAGTGGCTCATTAAAGCAGAGGGAGGGGGGTTACTCAGTGGCTCATTAAAGCAGAGGGAGGGGGGTTACTCAGTGGCTCATTAAAGCAGAGGGAGGGGGGTTACTCAGTGGCTCATTAAAGCAGAGGGAGGGGGGTTACTCAGTGGCTCATTAAAGCAGAGGGAGGGGGGTTACTCAGTGGCTCATTAAAGCAGAGGGAGGGGGGTTACTCAGTGGCTCATTAAAGCAGAGGGAGGGGGGTTACTCAGTGGCTCATTAAAGGAAGCAGAGGGAGGGGGGGTTACTCAGTGGCTCATTAAAGGAAGCAGAGGGAGGGGGGTTACTCAGTGGCTCATTAAAGCAGAGGGAGGGGGGTTACTCAGTGGCTCATTAAAGCAGAGGGAGGGGGGTTACTCAGTGGCTCATTAAAGGAAGCAGAGGGAGGGGGGTTACTCAGTGGCTCATTAAAGCAGAGGGAGGGGGGTTACTCAGTGGCTCATTAAAGCAGAGGGAGGGGGGTTACTCAGTGGCTCATTAAAGCAGAGGGAGGGGGGTTACTCAGTGGCTCATTAAAGCAGAGGGAGGGGGGTTACTCAGTGGCTCATTAAAGCAGAGGGAGGGGGGTTACTCAGTGGCTCATTAAAGCAGAGGGAGGGGGGTTACTCAGTGGCTCATTAAAGGAAGCAGAGGGAGGGGGGTTACTCAGTGGCTCATTAAAGGAAGCAGAGGGAGGGGGGTTACTCAGTGGCTCATTAAAGCAGAGGGAGGGGGGTTACTCAGTGGCTCATTAAAGGAAGCAGAGGGAGGGGGGTTACTCAGTGGCTCATTAAAGCAGAGGGAGGGGGGTTACTCAGTGGCTCATTAAAGTAAGCAGAGGGAGGGGGGGTTACTCAGTGGCTCATTAAAGCAGAGGGAGGGGGGTTACTCAGTGGCTCATTAAAGGAAGCAGAGGGAGGGGGGTTACTCAGTGGCTCATTAAAGCAGAGGGAGGGGGGGTTACTCAGTGGCTCATTAAAGCAGAGGGAGGGGGGTTACTCAGTGGCTCATTAAAGGAAGCAGAGGGAGGGGGGTTACTCAGTGGCTCATTAAAGCAGAGGGAGGGGGGGTTACTCAGTGGCTCATTAAAGGAAGCAGAGGGAGGGGGGTTACTCAGTGGCTCATTAAAGCAGAGGGAGGGGGGTTACTCAGTGGCTCATTAAAGCAGAGGGAGGGGGGGTTACTCAGTGGCTCATTAAAGTAAGCAGAGGGAGGGGGGGTTACTCAGTGGCTCATTAAAGGAAGCAGAGGGAGGGGGGGTTACTCAGTGGCTCATTAAAGCAGAGGGAGGGGGGTTACTCAGTGGCTCATTAAAGGAAGCAGAGGGAGGGGGGTTACTCAGTGGCTCATTAAAGCAGAGGGAGGGGGGTTACTCAGTGGCTCATTAAAGCAGAGGGAGGGGGGGTTACTCAGTGGCTCATTAAAGCAGAGGGAGGGGGGTTACTCAGTGGCTCATTAAAGGAAGCAGAGGGAGGGGGGTTACTCAGTGGCTCATTAAAGGAAGCAGAGGGAGGGGGGTTACTCAGTGGCTCATTAAAGCAGAGGGAGGGGGGTTACTCAGTGGCTCATTAAAGCAGAGGGAGGGGGGTTACTCAGTGGCTCATTAAAGCAGAGGGAGGGGGGTTACTCAGTGGCTCATTAAAGGAAGCAGAGGGAGGGGGGTTACTCAGTGGCTCATTAAAGGAAGCAGAGGGAGGGGGGTTACTCAGTGGCTCATTAAAGCAGAGGGAGGGGGGTTACTCAGTGGCTCATTAAAGGAAGCAGAGGGAGGGGGGTTACTCAGTGGCTCATTAAAGGAAGCAGAGGGAGGGGGGTTACTCAGTGGCTCATTAAAGGAAGCAGAGGGAGGGGGGTTACTCAGTGGCTCATTAAAGCAGAGGGAGGGGGGGTTACTCAGTGGCTCATTAAAGCAGAGGGAGGGGGGTTACTCAGTGGCTCATTAAAGCAGAGGGAGGGGGGTTACTCAGTGGCTCATTAAAGCAGAGGGGGGGGGGGGGTTACTCAGTGGCTCATTAAAGGAAGCAGAGGGAGGGGGGTTACTCAGTGGCTCATTAAAGCAGAGGGAGGGGGGGGTTACTCAGTGGCTCATTAAAGCAGAGGGAGGGGGGTTACTCAGTGGCTCATTAAAGCAGAGGGAGGGGGGTTACTCAGTGGCTCATTAAAGCAGAGGAGGGAGGGGGGTTACTCAGTGGCTCATTAAAGCAGAGGGAGGGGGGTTACTCAGTGGCTCATTAAAGGAGAGGGAGGGGGGGTTACTCAGTGGCTCATTAAAGCAGAGGGAGGGGGGTTACTCAGTGGCTCATTAAAGCAGAGGGAGGGGGGTTACTCAGTGGCTCATTAAAGCAGAGGGAGGGGGGTTACTCAGTGGCTCATTAAAGCAGAGGGAGGGGGGTTACTCAGTGGCTCATTAAAGGAAGCAGAGGGAGGGGGGTTACTCAGTGGCTCATTAAAGCAGAGGGAGGGGGGTTACTCAGTGGCTCATTAAAGCAGAGGGAGGGGGGTTACTCAGTGGCTCATTAAAGCAGAGGGAGGGGGGTTACTCAGTGGCTCATTAAAGGAAGCAGAGGGAGGGGGGGTTACTCAGTGGCTCATTAAAGGAAGCAGAGGGAGGGGGGTTACTCAGTGGCTCATTAAAGCAGAGGGAGGGGGGTTACTCAGTGGCTCATTAAAGGAAGCAGAGGGAGGGGGGTTACTCAGTGGCTCATTAAAGGAGAGGGAGGGGGGTTACTCAGTGGCTCATTAAAGGAAGCAGAGGGAGGGGGGTTACTCAGTGGCTCATTAAAGGAAGCAGAGGGAGGGGGGTTACTCAGTGGCTCATTAAAGCAGAGGGAGGGGGGTTACTCAGTGGCTCATTAAAGGAAGCAGAGGGAGGGGGGTTACTCAGTGGCTCATTAAAGGAAGCAGAGGGAGGGGGGTTACTCAGTGGCTCATTAAAGCAGAGGGAGGGGGGTTACTCAGTGGCTCATTAAAGCAGAGGGAGGGGGGTTACTCAGTGGCTCATTAAAGCAGAGGGAGGGGGGTTACTCAGTGGCTCATTAAAGCAGAGGGAGGGGGGTTACTCAGTGGCTCATTAAAGCAGAGGGAGGGGGGTTACTCAGTGGCTCATTAAAGCAGAGGGAGGGGGGTTACTCAGTGGCTCATTAAAGCAGAGGGAGGGGGGTTACTCAGTGGCTCATTAAAGCAGAGGGAGGGGGGTTACTCAGTGGCTCATTAAAGCAGAGGGAGGGGGGTTACTCAGTGGCTCATTAAAGGAAGCAGAGGGAGGGGGGTTACTCAGTGGCTCATTAAAGCAGAGGGAGGGGGGTTACTCAGTGGCTCATTAAAGGAAGCAGAGGGAGGGGGGTTACTCAGTGGCTCATTAAAGCAGAGGGAGGGGGGTTACTCAGTGGCTCATTAAAGGAAGCAGAGGGAGGGGGGTTACTCAGTGGCTCATTAAAGCAGAGGGAGGGGGGTTACTCAGTGGCTCATTAAAGGAAGCAGAGGGAGGGGGGTTACTCAGTGGCTCATTAAAGCAGAGGGAGGGGGGTTACTCAGTGGCTCATTAAAGCAGAGGGAGGGGGGTTACTCAGTGGCTCATTAAAGCAGAGGGAGGGGGGTTACTCAGTGGCTCATTAAAGGAAGCAGAGGGAGGGGGGTTACTCAGTGGCTCATTAAAGGAAGCAGAGGGAGGGGGGTTACTCAGTGGCTCATTAAAGCAGAGGGAGGGGGGTTACTCAGTGGCTCATTAAAGGAAGCAGAGGGAGGGGGGTTACTCAGTGGCTCATTAAAGGAGAGGGAGGGGGGTTACTCAGTGGCTCATTAAAGGAAGCAGAGGGAGGGGGGTTACTCAGTGGCTCATTAAAGGAAGCAGAGGGAGGGGGGTTACTCAGTGGCTCATTAAAGCAGAGGGAGGGGGGTTACTCAGTGGCTCATTAAAGGAAGCAGAGGGAGGGGGGTTACTCAGTGGCTCATTAAAGGAAGCAGAGGGAGGGGGGTTACTCAGTGGCTCATTAAAGCAGAGGGAGGGGGGTTACTCAGTGGCTCATTAAAGGAGAGGGAGGGGGGGTTACTCAGTGGCTCATTAAAGGAAGCAGAGGGAGGGGGGTTACTCAGTGGCTCATTAAAGGAGAGGGAGGGGGGTTACTCAGTGGCTCATTAAAGGAAGCAGAGGGAGGGGGGTTACTCAGTGGCTCATTAAAGCAGAGGGAGGGGGGTTACTCAGTGGCTCATTAAAGGAGAGGGAGGGGGGGTTACTCAGTGGCTCATTAAAGCAGAGGGAGGGGGGTTACTCAGTGGCTCATTAAAGCAGAGGGAGGGGGGTTACTCAGTGGCTCATTAAAGCAGAGGGAGGGGGGTTACTCAGTGGCTCATTAAAGCAGAGGGAGGGGGGTTACTCAGTGGCTCATTAAAGGAAGCAGAGGGAGGGGGGTTACTCAGTGGCTCATTAAAGCAGAGGGAGGGGGGTTACTCAGTGGCTCATTAAAGGAAGCAGAGGGAGGGGGGTTACTCAGTGGCTCATTAAAGCAGAGGGAGGGGGGTTACTCAGTGGCTCATTAAAGGAAGCAGAGGGAGGGGGGTTACTCAGTGGCTCATTAAAGGCAGGACACATAGCTAGCTTACCAGGCCGGCGTGCCGTGCTGTACCGTGCCCAGCCAGCCAGACAAGATATTGTTGCTGTCGGGGGCAGAAACCTCTTATCTCAATATTCCAACTTTAAGGCCCTACAGCACTTGATCACACTTCTTCGTCACACAAAAGTATAGCAGATCTGCAGTTTTGAGCTTGTAGATCTCCTATCTTCCATTTTAGAAGTTTAACCCATTCTGACGGGGCACCCATTTTGGTGTCAGCATCATGTTATGCTTTATCTATTGAAAAATAGCAGATCTACAAGCTCATATCGCGCCACCGAGTGGCGCGATACGAGCTTGTAGGTCTGCTATTTTTGAAAAATCGAAGAGCGACTGACATTTTTAGAATCTGATCTCGGGTCAGAATGGGTTCATCAGACCGGTGTGTGTCCGGTGGAAACCTTCGTATGAATCTGATCTCAGGTCAGAATGGGTTAAACAGTTTGGGACATGTGAGGTTTCCACCCGACGAAGATGAGAATATCCAGGTCAGAGCACACACAGAGGATGACAGACAGACCGGGCGCTTCATTATAGATTGGAGCTGGGAATGCTCAGGATGTTCATACAATTATGAGAGCTTAGCCCCATAAGCTACAACACAGATGCTGAAGGGAGGGATTTGTGTGTGTGTGTGTGTGTGTGTGTGTGTGTGTGTGTGTGTGTGTGTGAGAGAGTGAGGTGGGGCGGATGAGAATTAATTAATGTTACACGTTCTAACATGTACTGCATATACAACATGATATGTGTAAGTACATCATACATTGAATTTGAATGTATTATGTGTGCAAATAATGGCGGCAACCACTAGCCTGGCTCCAGCCCTGAATCGCTACCATTAAACAAATATTTCCTGGCAATTCGGCGTCAGTCTCGATCGAAAATCTGATTGCAGCGGCATGATTGGCCATCAGCCCCGTCACTTGACAGCGTCAAACAACAAACATGGCTGCCCCCACTGTGGTGACTCGCAACCGTATCAATCTGGCTATTAAATCTTTACAGAAACGACATATTTTACCGCTTTTGTTTACATGCTAGTAGCTCTTGTTGGCTGTGTTTATTTGGTTAGCAACCGGGTTAGCCATAGCCACATATTATGATTGACAACAACGTCATCTGCTTTCCTACTTGTCTGATTGGTTGGTATATGAACCAATCTGCGAAGACTTCCGCTTTGACAACGGCCATCCCAGAAACTGCTGCCGTGGGGAGGGCTTTCAGTCTGAATAATGAAGTGAAACTAAATGAAAATTCAGACTGAGTGTCAGGCTAGGCAACCACTGCAATATTACGAAAAGCTAGGTAGGACATTGACGAGACATGACAATTCGTACGTATTTGAAAGCACACCCGACAAGACAAGACAACAAAGTAACACATCCTCAACTTACATTTTTCGTCACCGCTAAACCCCTTATCCCTAAACTTCTTCTCCTTTTTTTACTATTTTGAAAAACATTTTTGAATAGTTCAACTAGCCAATCTACATTGACACGTTGTGAGCTTGTAGACTGGACATTTTAAATATTAAAAAAAAAAATTGCTAAATAGTAAAAAGAAAAAAGGCAAAGAAGTTTAGGGATAAGGGGTTTAGCGGTGACGAAAATGGTGCCCACAATGTGCTTCAGAGAGCTTCAAAGGACAGAAATACAGATTCTGGATTCAGGGTTTTTTTGTGGCTTTTTTTTTTTTTATTCAAATTTTTATCCCACGATTTTGTAACCCAGTTTTCTTTTCACCCAGTGCCAATTATCTAATGTAATCCTGGGCGCTACACTTCCTCTGCCAACCTGGGGGGGCAGCAGACTCACCTCATGCCTCCTTCTATGCATGAGGAGTCCAAGCTGCTTCTTTTCACCTGACAGAGGGGAATTTCCCCGGCCGGACGTAGCGCGTGTGGCTTTTTATGTTTCTTCGTAAATGAATTCCCTACATGATCGTATTGCAGCGTCACACAAAACGGTTTCTGTTATTGAACTTGAATCCTGAAAAGTAACAGTTTTGAACCTACACCAAGCCACCTGATAGAGATGATTTGTAGAAACAGCCTAAGGTATTAATGTGTTAATATATGAGGTCAGCATGTGTCTACGACTCTACGTGTGTGTGTGTGTGTGTGTGTGTGTGTGTGTGTGTGTGTGTGTGTGTGTGTGTGTGTGTGTGTGTGTGTGTGTGTGTGTGTGTGTGTGAGTGCGTGCGTGCGTGCGTGCAGTACAGTCACACGATGTGTTTATGCTTATCATCATCTATAACAGTGGGGCCTTAGGTTACTGAGGAAATGGAGCCCCCTGCAGACAGTTTATTGTAACTTGTATGTGTCATCGTCAACTGGCCTGCTAGATACTGTAGCCATACATTATTATCTTTCTCTACAGGAATTGGAACAAGCTGTTATTTTAATTGAGCATGCTGTTTTTTGTTTGTTTGTTTTTACTCTTGTTGTCATGCTGTATTCTCTTTTATGTACACAGGATTTTGCGGTGTTGCCCGGAGGTGCTAATGTCAGAGTCCACTGCAAGTCAGACACCCTGATGATTCGTAGTTCCATTCAGGTAAGTACAGAGGGTGGTGGAATAAGTAAATAACATAATTGGGGGCTCGTGAAAGTAGATAGGACCCCATAACATAATTGGGGGCTCGTGAAAGTAGATAGGACCATTGTTTGATATTAATTCGGAATTAAAAAAGAAAAAAGAAATAAATTGAACTAACCCAAAAATAATTTGGTGGTTCTCTTTTTTTTTCTCTCTCTCAAGGTTACCCCTCGTAATTAGGTTTGTTTAGATTCGTTATTGTAATTTGGCTTCTTTGGATTCTGATCAGTTTTGGGATTTTTTTTTGAAATATTTAAATTGTTTTTGCGGCCTAGTTTGGCCTTTTCGTTCGTTTCGTAGTTTTCTTTGTTAAAAGGCGGCGTGAGTAGAGTTGTTCGTTCGGTTGTTTATTCATTCTCCGTCTGGTGAGCAGTCAAACATTTTCTGTGTCTCTGTGGTTTGGCAGTTTTGCTAGTGTAGGGTTTAGAATTAAATGTCTTCTGGTCGAAAAGGAACAAGTAGTGGTTTGTCTGTTGACATAGGCGAGGCGACACACACAGCTCCTGTTTCTCCCACCCTGACAAATTTAGATTGTTTAACGAAAGTGGAATTGAGCCTGGTTGCCAAAGTCTTTAATATCCAGGTTCCAGCCGGTAGTAACAAAGCCATGGTATGTAGAAATACTCTGTTTCAAATAAAAGTGTTCAAAATGTACTTGAGTTAGAGAGTACAAAAGTAAATATACTTAAAGTATACCAAAAGTAAAAGTACTCATTATGCAGAATGTTCCTATTTACAAGTTTTCCAAAAAATTTATACAAATCTTTTGAAGAATCTTTTTGAAGCCAATCTACAAGTTCGCAATGCGTCACATTGAGAAGCATTGTGAGCTTGTAGATTGGCAATTTCAATTGGCCGAAAATGTATAGGCTGAAGTGGTAAATGTAGGTTGTGTAATAATAAGTATTTTGCCATTGGAGTGGCTGCACCCTATGGTTGCACCACTCAAACGTATGTACGTATCAAACGTATTCTCATAATTAATAATACTACAGTACATGTACTATGTTACTTTATTCTGCATACAGAATAGATTATCATCCGGGCATTGGTTGTTGTCGGAGCGTTAGTGGCTGGGCTCTGTCAATGTCTCAGTCCAGGTACTGAGGTTCCCATCTGTTGACAAAAGGACTAATGAAATTGTTTCAGAGAATGAAAGCAAATTGTGAAAGCATTAGCATATAAGCTTATGTATGGTCTTCAGTTTTCGTGCACTAACTTAACCCATTAAGACCCGAGGCAGATTCCACAAATGCCTTATAAATCAGTACTTCTCACACCTTTTTTTTTTAAACAAAATCTGGAGGAGTAATATCATTTACATAATATGTGTTTTATAAAAGTCGGCCTCCTGGTGGCGCTATAACAGGCCGTTCTGGAAAAGCTGGGGGCAGAGATTCATCGTTGGCATCCAGGGAGTGTGTGCGCAAAGTTTGGCATCGACCAGGTTAACGGTGCTGGAGATTAGCTGTACACGGTCAGACGGACACACACACACGGACGGACGGACACACGGACAATAATACAAACAGTAAGTATGGTTAGGATTGAATGAAAAACAAAATAAGAATTAGAATAATAATGTCTGCCGGCTGACATTCTTATTGGCCAATTGCTTTTGACATCAATGTTAAGTATGGTACCGTACATCCTAGTAGACAGTGGTACTGTATAATCAAATTGAGTAACGGCACATTATAATACCTAAATGAGCAAAGGCCGACCAACATATCATGAAAGGCACACGGTCTGTATCACATGCAAATAATAAAGATGCAGGGAAACATTTCAGTATAGACTCTAGTCTAGAGACCCTCATAAGGTTATCCCGCTGCAAAGCTTTCATTCCAACACTGCATACATACCAGTTTCCCTAAATAGGAATTAGTGAAATCCCCTGGTGTACCAAAAACTGCAGCCACTCCGTGGCACACGATTAGGGACTAGTGGTAACAAGGAGGGTATATACATGTTGTACCTACACGTACATGACCAACGCCATAGCACAGGGGTATTTAACTTGCGGTATTTGACAGCGGAAACTTATTTCAAAGGTTTCCACACATTTTCAATATGTTTCAAATAGTTTCAAGGTGTTCTAGCCTGTGAGCTTGTAGATCTGATATTTTTGAATAGCCAACGTATAAATGGATAAAGTGGTTAAAATCATTGCGATGCTATGTTTTGCTGCATAGGGACCCCCTGGAATCCTTCCCCCCTAGACCAGACATTACGCTGGCTGGGCCAGGCTAGCCATTGATTGATTGATTGAAATATTTATTAACAGTTTGCAGAATTTACAGTACATTTCAAGCACAAACTCAATACAAAGACTGTTAACTGTGAGTGGACGACCCAATTAAGCATTACACTTGTTTACAACAGGGTCCACATTGTTCAATTCATCAAAACATTTAGAGACATACAAATAGACATTTCTATGTAGCTAAAGAACAGAACAGGAATTCATCAAAAAGGGAAAAGATACATATACAGTGAGGGGAAATGGGGGGGGGGGGCGGTGGGGGGGATTCAGATTTTACAGAGGCCAGTTTCGAATTGCAGCCATCCGTAGGTGCCCTTTGAGAGCGGTTTTGAAGGAGTCAAGGGATTCACATGTCTTAATGACTGTTGGTAGGGCGTTCCACATTTTGGTGGCATAGGAGCGAAAATAATTTAGTCCCTTGTTTGTGCCGAATCTGGGTTGTACATGGCACATGCCATAACCTGACTCCGCCAGATGGGGCGCTATCGAGTTCACAAGTTCACAAAAATGTGAAGCAAGTGTCTTCCATCTGACGGAGTCGCGTGATTATGAATCCCACCACAGCTCTAGGATGGAGCCGTCTGATTGGCTTCCCGACAGGCATCGTTTTTTTACTGAGGTTAGGGTTAAGTTTAGGTGTTTAGGTATAGTTTTACTGAGGTCAATCACAAGCGACTACTGGCCAATCACAGCAGGATTTGCCTAGAGCTGCAGTGTGATCCATAATAACAAGAGTCAGGTTAGGTCCGCCAGGCCAGCCAAATACTTACTTATTTATTGAATTATTTTGCCATAATCTTTTTGCCAGGGAGAGAGTCGCATCATGAGGCTGATGTTCGCTGGGGGCAGCAGGGAGGAGGCGGTGGAGCAGTGCTCCAGAGCTGCAGCCAAACTGAAGCAGTTTGGTGTTGTTCCGGTGGAGGCCCCACTCCCCCCACCTGCTCCTAATCAGCCCCTCACAGAGCCCTGCAGCGCTGCAGCCAAGCAGGTATCCACGCCGTCACGTCACAACTCAGTGAACTGAAATGCCTTTGTTAGTTATGTCATTGCTGTTGGGGCAGAAGCCCCGTAACTCCATATTTATTTTTGTTTGTGTGTTTTTCCCTAAATCAACCCATTATAAGACCTGAGGCCAATTCTACAAATGCCTTTTAAATCAGTAGTTCTCACACTTTTTCAGGAACCAATCCTAGTGATTTGGTTCCTGAAGTTATCCATTTATACACTCAGCCACCACTCAGTTACCGTTCACACCAGATGGTGTGAACAGCAATCAGTCACTCCTCACCACTCAAACTCACACACATGCGCACGCGCACACGGCACGCACGCACGCACACACACACGCTCGCACACACACACACACACACACACACACACTGAGGGAAAGAAGACAATTACCAAGATACCACACACGGAAATACAATATGTCATAACAGCTTGTATATCTGCTATTTTTGAATAGCCAATACAAAAACACATATGTCACAGATGCTTTCACATTGATCATCACAACATTTAAAAAAAATAGCAGATCTACAAGCTCGAAGCGCGGTGTGAAGCGATGCGTTTTTTTGAGCTTGTCAATCTGCTATTGTTTTTGCTTTTTTAATTTGAATCCTGAAACTTAACGAGTAATATGGGGTTTCCACTCGTTTGTGAAGATATTTCCTCAATAAAGTCCTAGTCAATAAGATGCTTATTATACAATCAAAATATAGTTGATAATTATACAATAAAAATAATATATAAGTATTTGAATTATTAAATGTATATATAATATACGTAGATAAATGAGATAATACCCTAATATCAGTTAAGAAATTTACCCAATTATTTTGAAAGATGTTCAGTGTGCTCACTAGATGGCACTGTTGACAACAAGTCCTGTAAATCCTCACCAGCTTGTTCACTGGTGAGAGTGAATTTAGTCAAGTTAAAGGAATCGCATGACCAATTACATTGAGGTAATATTATTGTGCAATGTACCATAACAATATGGACCATGAGCTATAATACTTTGCACCTGCTGCAGCCAGAAAATAGCCAGAAATAGCCTACTTCAGACATACAGGGATGCACACCTATAGTGTGTGTGTGTGTGTGTGTGTGTGTGTGTGTGTGTGTGTGTGTGTGTGTGTGTGTGTGTGTGTGTGTGTGTGTGTGCGCGATAGAGAGAGAGAGAGAAGTCTGTATCATTTGGAGCATTGCAATAATCCGAGTTAAGCATACTTCCACTGCAGACAGCGAGACAGGAGTTAAAGCCAGAGGGCACAGGGCTGGTCATTGGTCACTGATTGTGAAGGTTGTTGAACCCGAGACCTTTAGCAGGGTTGCACCTTGTGACCTTTAGCAGGTTGAACCGTAGTGCCCTTTAGCAAAACGGACTCAGTGAAAAGGGCTGGGGGAAGATAAAAGACCTCTGATGGAGGGATGTCTTTGAATTAATAATGAAACAATTGATTAGTCTGTTAACCCTTTTGGTGTTGTCGTATGCAGTTCATCAAGTCTTGTGCAATCGTCTGTGCAATCTTGTGCTATACCAGACTGGACCAGTAGTGGGCGAAGTTGTGGGCACTGAACCAGAGGTGGACCAAGCATCGCCGTCCATCAGGCATCTTGCTCAGGTATCAAAGTCATAGACATTGGAGGGATCTGAATGCTTCTTAGAAAAATAAAACCATGAGAAGAAACAGAGATTAACCCAAACACATTGCCTGCCAAAGACATATTATTTACATCCTATCAAATCCAATACTTACCTGCCAAAGATGTATATTTATAAGTCCTATATGGTCTTTATAGTGGTTTTAGCCCCATATGTGCCCTCTCCCTACGCTCATTCTGTAGCTCCGAGATGAGGTCACACACTGGGCCCCTCCCACCGCGTTTCAGAAACGGCGCAAGTTTCCGCAAACATCGTTTCTTATCCTTACACCACACCATTAATCCAAAACGTGTAGGGCCGATGTAGGTTTACACTAATTCAAATTTAGGATCGGCCCAGAAAATCCAACTCGCCATTTGAACTGAGCCTTTACGTCCCATCTTTTGTCAGTCGCTTCCATGTTTATCAAGGAAGTTGAAAAGCTTTAGCTCCTCCCCGGCGCCTCCCCTGGTCGAAAATTTCCAACCGACTTCAGTTCACTTGACATGCACGCGCACACGCACACTTCCTTGATAAACATGGAAGCGACTGACAAAAGACGGGACGTAAAGGCTCAGTTCAAATGTGTGTGACCTCATCTCGGAGCTACAGAATGAGCGTAGGGGGGGGGGGGCACATATGGGGCTATAGTGGTTTATGATACATCACAGTCGTGGTTCTCAACTCAACTTGTGGAACCCCAAAATGGTATGCATTTGAGCTGTGGTTTACAGTTCATGGAGATGATCTCTTTGGCATTGCCGATAGGATGGTGACGGGTTAGAGACAGACGGCGGCATGAGACGCTTCACGGGTCCACAGGCCTTAATTGAACCCAGGATGTTGCAATTAACGAAGCAGCCACGTGGCGTGCTTAAGCCGCAAACCACCAGGGCGCTAAAAGCATGTACTGTAGCTCGTGTCGACAGCGGCCCAGATGAGCTGTCACCGCTCAGACGTTCAGCGGTGAAATATTAATTGTAATAAGCATCCTCAAGTGATACAGATTAAAGAGCTGCCAGGCCGTCCGGCGCTGCTGCTAAGTTAATTAGAGTGGTAAAACTGATTTGAAAATGACTGCTTTTCCAATTGAATGCCCGGTGGTGGCATGCATCCCCTCATTCCTCACTCACTCAGCCCTGTTCATCCACAGGGCCTCCTGGGAGAGCGCACGCTGTCTCTGCCGGAGATGTTCCGCCACCGCGGTGAGATGTTCCGCCACCGCGGTGAGGTGTCTGAGGATCTTCGCATGTGCCTCCTGGATCCCGCCTTCCCTGCCTATGTGGAGGAGGTGGAGCGCGAGCTGAAGAAACTCGCCCAGGACTGAGAAAAATCCCAACTGAATTGGAGTTAAGATCAAGAGGACCTGATTATACAAAATGTCTTCCTGAAGTTTTCTGGAGAAAAAATAACATATGTAATGCTAGAACAATGGTGCTCAAACCTTTTCACCCAAAATGATATATTTGATATAACCCCCCCCCATCTCAAAATATTTTATACCAGGGAACCCCAGAAGCAAAGATCTGAGAAAAAAAAATAAGGAATTTTCAGAAATAGTAGATCTATAAGATCATAGTGTGTCACTTTGTGTGACACTATGAGCTTGTATATCTGCTATTTCTGAATATCCAACCATTGTGTCCAGATACATAAAAATAAAATGACAGATGGTTTCCTGGTTTTAACAGGTTAATGGTTCAACCTTTAACAGGTTAATGGTTCAACCTTTAACCTGTCAAGTTCCTTCCTCTTCCGCCTACGCATGTGAATGGCTGCTTTTGAAAAGACTTGTTCAGGAAAACCTTTTTTTTATATATATTTTTATTCAGAAAAAATTATTGGTCTCATGTTGGAGGCTCTTATACTCAGGTCCCTCCATGATGATCAGACCTAGCACAGGTCCATTCATTCATGATGATCAGACCCAGCACAGGTCCATCCATCCCCACTGATCCCCTCCATGATGATCAGACCCAGCACAGGTCCATTCATCCCCACTGCAACACACATGGACACACTGTATTGATAGACATGCAGCTACTGCAGTGTATTTCGCTATACCAGCTTTCCAAGTGATCCCACAATATTAAAGCTTGACTGAGTAAAACAAACTGCCCTCCATATATCTATTTATGAATACATATTGCATAGGATTATAGCCATGCTGTACAGTTTTAAGAGAGAGAAAAAATAAATACATTGGGAAATATAAAAATTATTATTTTTTACAGATTTGCTATCATTTGAACACTCATACACACACATACAAGACATCTAAGTTACTTTGAAAAGAAAAGAAAAGAAAGAAAAATACACTGTCATTGTTGAACTATTTGAACACAGTACTGTAGTCGCTTTCTGTAATCACTCTTGAATTAAAATACTGCCAAGTTGTCGAAGCCCTTTTTGCTTCACAACAAAAGAGTTCTGTTTAAAAGTGAACGTCTCGTCATAAAACCAAACGTCGTTTAAATAACATGATATGCTGTACAAATTGCCTCAAGATTTAAACAATATAATATTTTTCTTTCATTTACGATGACTCCATAAAAAACATAGGTCATTTTAGGACGGCACAAAATAAAAATAAAAGGATAAAATAAAAATGCGCACTCTGACATAACAGGGATAACAGAAAAATGTCTATTCTGAGTATCCTATTGCGTTAATTATCTTGCATGCATTTTACATGATATGTAATACAAAAAGGAATGACCTCGTTTTGAGGACATGATAAAATCAGTAAAGGAGACATCAACAACACATTTAGAAAATGTGTATACACCTTCTGTGGTGATTCTTTTTTTTTTGTAGTCTTTTCTCATCATCTGGAACACTTGATGTAAAGACTGAATAAGGCATGCTTCAAGACCGCCATTCATCTTCAGTTGTAGTCGTTGTTTGCCAGTGTTACGCTGATAATAGTTTCTCACAAAAAGAGACGAGATATGCTTCGTTTTGAAAACGGCACCGGCAGGTATATATCCCCCACTCTCCTCCATCCCCCCCTCCTCCTACTCTGGGTACCTTCATGTGTGTTTCAGAATGTGCCGATTAGTCATCTCATCTGGGAAGAAAAGTGGGAGTTGAGGCAAGGTGTTACTACAATGTAGGCGTATTTGCAGCCCAATAAGTTCAATATGTCTTTCATCACTCCGCAGTACTTACTTCAACAAGTAAAATCGCTTATTTTTTATTCCTCTGGCGCATGTTTTTGTCTTTATGGTTGTTTGTGGAATTTGTTTTCCTGGTGAATAAAAAAAAAGAGCAGAATTCAGTGTGGTATTGTCATGTGTGTATGCACTGTAGTATCATCTGGTTTGTTCATAACGACATCCAATACACTTACATTTGACCAACTGGTTCGTCATCTATGAGACAAAGAGAAGAGAGGAAAGAGCAATGGAGAAAGAAAAGAAGGTAGATGTAATTAATATTAGACATAGGCTAATAGGAAGCCATCCGTTTTAGCAGCAAGACTTCTAAACCTACTCTCACAAGCCAACTGAATCGCATTAGACACCCTTCAACTCAAAGTCTGATTCATGCTTGGTAATCGTAATAGCCGATCTACATGCACACAACGTGTGGCAATACAATGTGTTGTGTGCATGTAGATCGGCTATTTTGTTCCGGTGCGAGGCACGCAGGCGATCAAGTATGACTCAGGCGTCATAGCAGTCATTACGGTCGAACCCATGAGATGGAGACGGCTCACACACTCATTCAAAACCGTGCCTTTCAATTACAGTCAGCGATGGCATAATATTATCAGTCGGCCATGAAATGGCCTATCACATTGTGCAAAATTATGATTGACTTAGTGTGCTATCTCTCTTTCTCAGCATCCAGTTATTACTTCCCACTTCAAATATGGTTAGTTATATAAATAATAGGACACGTGTAATAATTATTTAAACACATATTTTACACTAAGGTAATACTATAGTAATGTTAATACAATATTTCCCACTGCACAAATAACTATAATGGAATCTTAAACCCTGAAATCCATTGGCCACCTTAAACACTGGCATTGCAATTTTGGTCATGCCAATATTCCGGTAGCCAATTTTGAAAAATGATTCCCCAAATTGTTCAAAAATAGCTGAGATGTACAAGCTCACAACACATTCATTGTAACGCACTGTGATCTTGTAGATATAGGATATAGTTCTTGCTATTCGTCATACTACAACATATATAGGGCTTAGGTGGTTAATTATGAACTAAATTAATCATTCATAAAATGGGGTAGCCAGGGGTACTATACTGTAGGCTCTGTGCGTAACTGTAGTTCAGGGTTTCCAGAAGGTGGTCTAGGAGTAGCCTGGTTAATAAACCAGACTAATATCGCACGGATCCGCGGGATATTAGTCTGGGGAGGCTCAGCTTGGATTTCATTTCCAGGGAAACATTTTCTCTTTGACGCAATTGGTCAGAGCTACTGTCAGTCAAAGGTCTCAAGCATTGAACGTCACTGTACCAAAGCCCGCCCATATTGCATACCGTGTCCCTATTGGGCGGCGGGCGCCCACATTCTCGTGTGTAGGAAATGGACGTAAAATTGAGCCTCTCCAGACCGAAATCCGCCGGTAGGCAATTTTTTTTGCCAACGGCTGATTCGGTCTGGTTTATTAACCAGGCTAGTCTAGGAGGTCTATTTCATTTTCGGGTTCAGTTTTAGTTTCAGTTCAGTTCCTCATACCGTAGCTTCGTTTGATTGGCTCTGCAGTGGATTTGAACACTGTCATGTGGTTCCGGGTTCAATCAAACACAACGGGAAAGCAAAAGTCACAAACTCCCTGTATTTATATTTATGCGTGGTTCTCAACCCTTTCTGGATTAGGGCACACTTGAACATCTCCAAAGTGTTGGCGGTTTGGAAATACACAACGACAGCTCTGACCTTCTGAAGGACCACAGAGCACGTGGGGTGCGCTCCGGCACTCTCATGTATCGTGATACGTATCGTATCACTGTTAAAATGAAAAGTTACACCCCTAGAACGCACCCACAGGCGTGAGTCTCTTCATTCCAACACAGTGTGGAGTGGCACACTTATCAGTGTACCAATCTTTCGGGAGCAGGATTGACTATGTTTGGTTCCAATACAATACTGATGCCGATCAACCGAAGCTTTGGGAAAACTGAACCGAACAGCAAGAACTGGGTATGCCACCATCTGGGAAAACCAGCACTATACACTTCTATGCAGAGAGAGCCTCTTCCACAGTATGCTGTAGGAGAGGTGGATGTCACAGGACAGTGACAAGTTAGTTCAAAGACACACAGTCTGAGGTCAACAGGGTGGCTGGTGTTCATCCTATAGATGAACAGTCAGTAAGCATTCACAGTGGCATTACTGTACATTATATCTTAACATGCAGCCTTGGTTGGAGAGCAGCAGCAGCAACAGCAACAGCAGCAGCAGCATCCCATTGTTTAAATATGGAACTGTTTATGGCAGTTACAGTGTTAGACGAAATGACATTGTTGTGTGGTCATTCTGGTTAGAAATATCTGTCAGCAGCACATAATATCTCCATGCATACATCCCCTTTTACAATAGATATCGGTCAAGCAAAAGCCGTTTAACCACGTGAACCCTAGTAGTGTTCCTTTTCTGGGGCGAAATTCTGTGAAAATAGCAGACACGCTCATGTGTCGTGAGCTTGCAGATCGGCTATTTTCGGCAAAGAGTTTTGGTATAGAGGGAAAAGGCCTTGTCGTTGTACACCCCTGGGGGACTGGTCAAAAGTATATAGGGTTTAAGTGGTTAAAATAATTAACTTGCAAGCACATAAATATAGCCTTTAATTTGCATGTGCGGGAATAGAACTATAGAAACAGCTGCTACCGTATTACACAATAGCCAATTATGCAACACCTACTGTACAGTATGCATCACTATATTTACTATGTTAAGTTTTAGTTTGTCCTTCACACCATACTGTATAACATTAAACCTCCTATCTCCATATTCTAACTCTTTGTGTCTTTTTGGAAATGAATGTCCTACTTGATCACACTACAGTGTCACAAAATGAATGTCCTACTTGATCACACTACAGTGTCACAAAAAAGCATTAATTAATGTCCTACTTGATCACACTACAGTGTCACAAAAAAGCATTAAAAGTAGCAGATCGGTGCAAGCTCGTAGATCTGCTACTTTTTGCCTTTATTTATTTTACTTTTGAATCCTGAAAAGTAACGTTTTGGACATACAAGGTTTCCACACGACAGAGACGATATTAGGACTGTTTAAATCTCTGCTTTAATTTCAAGATAAAGCAAGATAAATCTCAATAGTCTTGACATTATATAACCTGCCTCATACAGCACAGCAACGAAAACTCCCCCAAAACATTTCGGCAAACACAAGCAGCGATTAGAAACGGAAGATACGACGTTAACTTCCGTCTTGGAGCCCCTGAGCTAAACTGTCTAAAAGTGTTCAAACACAAGCTAAGCCACGTGAGGGCAGAATGCATAATGCGGACAGACGTGGGACAAACGCCCCCGGGGGAAAACGGAACACTAAAAGGAGATTTGACAGAGAACAGTGCAGAGCCAGTGAGGAGAGAGGAGTCCTCCTTTCTGATTTAAATGGAGTAAACATGGCAAATATAATCCATGTTAATCTCCCCTCCCTCTCTCTCTCTCTCTCTCTGGTGGAGAGCAAACCATTACACTAAAGAACTGTGCTTACCTAAGGCAGCAGTGCATAAATACACTGAGATGCGGGTATACGTATATTAGTTTTCTTTCATTATAAATGGAATGGGGTGACAGTGTTTGTATTTGTATACAGCAGTGATAATACTGAAGACAGGTAGCTGCTGTAGCCTGTAGGGGTAAGAAAACAGGTTCCTTTTCTGGCCCCTCATCATTATATATATTGGAAATGATCCATTTTGTATAAAAATAAACTGTCACAGTATCAACATTGATTTTGCGAGACCAACATTCTGTGAGATATACAGGGTATTACAATGCTGCTGCATATTGTCTGAAGGAAGCAGGATGAAAATAAGTTATACAGTACTTACACAAGATGTAACAATAAAGCACAACCTTGAACCTATAGTATTTGCAGTAGCTTGTCCCCAGACATCAACAGGACAATTGTCATTTAATATTCTACAAACACGGACACAAGGTTTGCATTTTACAATACCTCCATTCATTTAAAAATATATATTTGAATCCAAAAAGTGTCGCTTTTGCATATTGCCGTAGTTTAAACATATACAGTATATGAATTTGCATTCTCCACAGGTTGGCAGAGGGAGTGTGCAATTAGATGACACTGGGTGAAAAAAAAAAAAAGGGTTAAAAAATCGTGGGGAAAATAAATAAATAAATAAAATAATAATACAAATATGAATTTGCAGCAGAACCAAACAATATGATGGAGGATTACATAATAGCATAGCACAAAACACATTTATCCACAGGGCCCTGCTTTGAACACTGACTGGCAGTCTTCTGTGGAAACCTGTCAACCTGTATCAGCCTGACCGAGTGTGAATAATTTATACAAAGAAAAAACTCCTAATAAATGACCCTCAGAACATTAACAGAAGTGAAGATTAGAGAATGGAATGCCGTTAGCAACAGATATAAGAATCATCTCTGAAAGCATGCAAGCAGCGTCTCTCTCACTTACCACCCGTTTAGATTATGGTGCCATTTGGGAAAGAGAGGGGAAAGAATATAAGGCATTAAGTCATATCATTGGGTATGATATTTTCTATTGCCAGCTATAGGGTCTATAAATTTATGAACGCAGAGGGTCCCCTTTCAATACCTTAAACAATTTGAAGCCTTATCCGTAGCTATTAGTACAGCACAGCAACGTCAAACATTAGAAAAGGTCAAGTCTATGATGACCCGCTTACTGTTTGCCCACTGTGTCTCTGTGTAAAGGTCATATTAGCATGCATCCATGTAATGTGTGGCTTGTGGCTTATGTGGTACAATCTCCCTCCTTTTCTCTCCACACGGATCAAGTGTATGAGGAAGTGCGTCCCTAGCCCATTCTGACCTGAGATCAGATTCATACGAGGTTTCCACTGGACACACACTGGTCTGATCAACCCATTCTGACCTGAGATCAGATTCTAAAAATGTCAGTCGCTCTTCGATAAAAAAAAAAATAGCAGACCTACAAGCTCGTATCGCGCCACTCGGTGGCGCGATACGAGCTTGTAGATCTGCTATTTTTCAATAGCTAAAGCATAACATGATGCTGACACCAAAATGGGTGCCCGGTCAGAATGGGCTAGGTAAGAGGTGAATTATTCACCGCAGGCCTGTGCGGCTGGAGGATTTATAAATCTCATGAATATTCACAAGTGGCAGCTCTGGTACATTTCTTTGTGGGCATAAGATCTGATAAGCTCTCGACGGCTGTTGACCTTATTTCCTATCCTAGCTGCCTCAACGATATGAGAGTTATTGTTTAACTTGGCTGAGATGGTGCGCCGTGGAGACAAAGCAGTGCGGTAGGCGGTAGCAGTGCAGTGGGCAGGCTCAGGCTATAGATGAGATTATTCTGCGCCCTCATGTTAGGCCCATCCTCACCACTTGTTCTCTGATGAACCGAAGAGATTGTTCAAAGAGATTTGGTGTAGAGGGGAAAAAGGGGGGCTAATGTGTATAGCCTGTAAGATTTAATGGTTTCATGTTGATGTTTTTATTGATATAAAATATCTCTCCAGTGTGTCATTGGGGCCATAAATGAACTCAAATAGGTATACGATACTGTGTGCTAACCGCATAATACAGAGAGAGATAGAAAATACTTTACACATCTGAAACAAAATCATTTAATCTATTTATAATACAATGTGTTTAGAAAAATATTTGATCAGATCAGCTTTCTCAACGAGACAGGAAAGACAAACAGACCTCTTACTATCTCCAAATCTACTTATTCTCACATAGCATTGTGAAATGTAATAGATAAATAAATCTACTTATTCTCACATAGCAGTGTGAAATGTAATAGCTCGCTATTCCGACAGTGAGAGAGAGAGAGAAAAAAAACATGCATCAAATGCGTATATCATCACAAAGCCTCAGCAATGGCCCAAACATAAATTGTATTTATGAGCCAAGGAGACTGGAAGGGCAGATTGCACCAGATGCCATGTACGAGAGAGAGATCTAGTCTGTAGCCACATGTCCTGGAGTCATAGGGCGCTACCAGGAGAATGAGCCAGCAGAATGTTGTTGCTGTCGGGCAGAAGAAGCCACTTATCTCCATATACTAACTTTTTAGGTTTTTATTTTCGTAAATTAATGCCCTACTTGATCATATTACTACAGCGTCACACCAAAGCATCAAAAGTAGCAGATCTGTCCCAGACCGATGGCCTAGCGGTCCGAGCACTGGGGCAGCCCGGCAGCTTGTCACGGGTTCGAATCCCTATTCTGACGACCTTTGCTGTGTGTCGCTCCCCGTCTCTCTCTCCCCATTTTTCAAACAGCTACTTTGCTATTTTTTTGTATTTATTATTTTAATCCTGAAAGGGTTTTTGGACATAAGAGGTTTCCACCTGACAGACTATTATCGCTGACGTCGGGCAGACACCTCATTTCTTCCCGACGACGACTAGGCAACTATATGTTTTTTAAAGAAAGTGTTCTGACATTTTAACGACTTTAATTAACTTCTTGTTGTGCTACAGTATACAATAAGCTCGATACAGAATGATTACAGAACGGTTTGTTTTGTGAAAGGTTAACCTAAAGGAATGGCTGCTTCATTTCACAGTTCAGCAGGCCGAGGGTGCATGGGGGAGGGACACATGGGTCCTGACCCAGATTTGACCTGGGCAACAACAACAGGAAGTGCACACACAGATTGGTCCAGCTATACCAGGGGGCCTCAAGTTAAAGGAGAACTTCCACTCTTTTGCAATGAAAATGGCTAATGCTGTCCAGTTTTCCAAATGGTTAAGTAAGCACTACTGCAACCTTTATACTGGGAGGTAGAGTAGTACAGCATATAGGACGACAATTAAAACAAGTCCCTAGGACGTTTTTTGTGTTATCCTTAATGTCTGTACCTCGTGCTGTTTACGTTTCTGACTAATACAGTATTCAATCAATCAATCAGAACAAGAGAGGTTTAAATATTCTCATTCATTCTAATGTTATATTGTTTAGCAGTGATGTGTCGGTCATGAACGATCTAATCAAAATAACTAGTTCTTTTTGGTGAACGAAACCGACCCGGTCACTTCCGTGAACGATCCGTTCTGAAATGCAAATGACGGGGAGTCGCCCGGCTGCTCTTCTCATTCAGTGCGAGGCTGGAGCCTGGAGGGCGGGGCCGTGCTCTCCGTCTCCAGGGCTCCCACAGCGCACAACAGTTGCAGAGGAGAAGTGGGTGGTGACTGGTCATACTGATACATTGACCGGGGAGACCGAAAGACCGAAATGCATATTTCGTTCTTCGTTCAAAGTTTCGTTCCTCGTTCAAAGTTCTGTTCTTCGTTCAAAGTGCTGTAACAGTATAACCGACCGGGAGAAGGGGTCGTGATCGGTCATTCTGGTACATTGACCGAGGAGACCGAAAGACCGAAATGCATATTTCGTTCAAAGTGCTATAACAGCATAACCGACTGGGAGAAGGGAGTGGTGACTGAACGAAGTGCTGTAAACTAACTGTGAAGTGTGTACGAATGACTGACTTGGGTCTGACATTGTCTAGCATTGGAAACCCATACGTTTTTATTTTGCGGAAGGAAAGACCGACGAGACTATATAATAATGCATGACTGACTGACTGAATGACTGATTGTATTTGTAGCCCTCTGGTTGCAAATACAAATACTACTTGCAAGTGCAACAAACAACGTCATGATGATTAACGTAGAAACATTAAACTTTGATTGATTGATTGATTGAAATATGTATTATTAACAGTTTGCAGAATTACTTGTTTACAAGAGGGTCCACCTTGTTCAATTCATCAAAGAGTGACAATCAAACAATAAGAGTGACTGGTTATTAAATTAGCTCTCTTCTGTTTAAATGTACTACTATTATGGTGATATTATAATATTATGGTGAAATTATATTATTATGGTGAAATTATATCAATGGAAAATAAACAGGCTAATACATTAAAAAAAAATGGAGCATCACCCAACCTAGGTTTTTCACAATTCATGTACTTATACATCTGTGTGACAATAAACAACCTTGAACCTTGAACCTTCACATACCTATGATCCTAGATCACTATTTCTATGCATTTGATGTATTACCTTGTGCCTTCCTTGCTTGCTGTAAATCGCTCTGGATTAAGCCTACATTCAATTTGTATTTCCCACCAAAAACATCCTTTTCATTTTTAATCGCAGAAATCTTCATGTGCTTGCTTTGAAAGTTGTATTGTAGCATTTCACCCTAATAATTATTTTAGCACTTTTACAGTAGCCAGTGCAGGTGTTTGTAAAACACAGTTGGGAGTCGTTTTCCTTTTGTTTTTTTTCCTCTTACCTTCCATCACCTCGTCTGGCCTCTTGCGTTTCTCGTACACGACGATGATGACCACCAAGATTATGATTTCTGCCAGAACGCCCAGGAAGGGCCAGAGCGGTGCCAGATGGCTGCGGACCCTCAGAATGGATGTTATGGCTTTGGACCCGATCATGTTGGTGGCGTTGCACTGGTATTCACCGGGATCTGTGTCTATGTCCAACTGCAGGATGTTCAGCTCGGTGTAGTTGTCTCTGCTGGTGATGAAAACCCGTCCGGAGGAGTTGTCGATGTCCTAGAAACAGTCCAGCCATTTCTCACAGTTCATTTCAGGTGAAGATGAGGATGATGTATCATAAACGTGTGTAATGTAGTTATCAGTGGTGGAAAAAGTACTCAATTGTTTTACTTAAGTAAAAGTACCAATACTGCAATTTAGAACTACTCCTTTACAAGTAAAAGTACGGAATTGAAAATGTACTTGAGTAAAAGTGCAAAAGTATCGGCATCAAAATGTACTTAAAGTACTAAAAGTAAAAGTACTCATATTGCAGAATGTCCCACTTCACAAGTTCAAAATGTGTACAAAGTCTATTGAAAATAGCCGATCTACAAGCTCACAATGCGTCGCAACGCGACGCATTGTGAGCTTGTAGATCGGCTATTTTCAAATGGCCAAAATGTGGTTAAAAAAAGTGGTTAATGTATGTTTTCTAATCACAATTAAAATCTCCAAAGTAACTAAAGTAACTAAAGTTTTCAAATAATTGTAGTGGAGTAAAAGTACAAATGTTGGCTCTGAGATGTACGTAGTGGAGTAGAAGTAAAAGTACTGGAAATTGGAAATACTCAAGTAAAGCACAAATACCTCAAAATTGTACTTAAGTACAGTACTTAAGTAAAAGTACTTAGTTACTTTCCACCACTGGTAGTTATGCAATTTACTACTGAGTGTTTAGGGTTCATTTGAGATCTGGTTGCACATCTAGCCCTGTTTTATTCATTGTCATCGTCGCGCGTCCTGCTTTGAGATTCTCTGAGAAATATATATGTTATATACACAGATTAACAACTAAAAAGTATTTGTATTTCCTGGTTTTTATATATGTAGCATTGAAAGATGAATGACAGATTTAAGATATTCTGTCAGTGGTCAATCGAGAAATGGGGGCGAGGGGGGGCTACGATTGACTGGACACAAGTGCGTTGTAGCAAAGTTGAGGTTTTCTCAAAGTTAGAGCTACGCTTTTGTAACTTGGAAAGTTTAATATTATGTCCTTAATCCCGATCACATACGCAAGGGGGAAAAGTGTAACTCGAGTATCAGCCTATACTAATTCACACACAATGCACTGCTACAGTGACTATGACCATGATGACCCAGAGGTGACTGTATTTAGGACAAAGAATCCCCCCCTTTTAACTTTGCACGGCAGCATAAGATATAACTGCTGTAGCTTCTCCCTAATCCTCGAAGAGTCCGATGACAACCAGTTGCCCAACTAGCACTAGCAGACAACGGCTAAATAAACCTGTGAACTCGATTTACAGTAAACTCTACAAAACGTACATGATCCTAGGAAGTAAGGACATACTTACCAAATATTGTGTTCCTTCCAGTTTGCGCCATGTCCAGACAGGGAACGGGTAGCCAACAGATTTACAGTACAGCATCCCGTTTTCTCCCTCCTTTTTATTGTCACTCCGCTTGTGGCCAGTGATATCAGGTACAGCTGTGAAGTTAAAATAAAAATAAAAATACAATCACATAACCGTCAGAGTTGGCAGCGCTTACACCTTCAAAGGGACGATTTAGCTCTTGCCAGATGACATGAGTAAGTTCTTCTGACGATAATAAAACTATATTAAATGTCACAGCTGTAGATTTAAGATTTCTACACAAAATCAGTTTCTTTTTTTTAACCAAGCCATTTTATATTGCAAAGCTGAGCTTTTGATAGTTAATGTTTAGTTTTTTCCCCCACATTTGAATTGTTGATGGAAACCTTGATTATTCAGAAAAGTGAGAACATGTTCAGTGACATCTGAGGTAGTGTTGGATCTAGTATAAGGCACTAGTATAAAGAAGGCCTTCTATACATTTCTGCAAAGGGAAAACAAAGGAAAGAGGAAAGGAAAATACAGCAGTTAATAATACACAGACATTCAAAATGCACACTCACAAGCAAGTAAGTCAGTAAGGCAGAATTAGGTCTTAACAGTTTATGCAAAACCGGGTCATATTATAACAAATGGGATTTCAATTTAACATACATGAGTGCCCTGAATGTGTCCAGATGTACAAATCTGCCACAATGTAGTTCCACACAGTACGGATTAATTGATAATTATTAATATTATGTCATTAATCCCGTCACATATGGAAGGGGAAAAAAAGGTCTAACTCAGCCTATATAAGCCTATACCAATTCACACACACACAGTGAGTATGACCATGATGACCCAGAGGTGACATTGAAGTGACCCTATTTAAGACAAAGAATCCCCCCCTTTTAACTTTGCACAGCAGCATAAAATAACTGCTGCAGCTTTTCCCTAATCCTCGAAATTACGCTAATTCCTTCCATGCAATTAAGCGGGATAAAGCGGAGAGGGGCCTGCAGCAAGCTTTTTTTCCCTCCCTCCCTCCCTCCCCCCCATCAGCCGTTTGTGCGTGCATGTTTTTGTCATGGTGCGTGCGTGTGTCCGTGCGTGCGTGTGTCTGTGTGCGTGCGTGCATATAGCTGGGAGAAGCATAGCAGTAGTGGTGGTGTGGTGGCGGCCTGAGCGTTCAGTGACATCAGCCTTCACTCTAATTATGGGTGTGCACGTGCTTTCTAGAGTGGGGGAGGGGCTCCAGGCGCTCATCTCTCTGCCTCCTGTCTACACTGCACTATTGCACGCTGACTGACAGCAAGGAGGCTGCCCTCTCACTGAGGGACGACGAAACAGCCTGAAACCTCCATTTCACACTCCTGACAGCTAATCCCCTCAGTGTCGGGAGAGAGAGAGGGGGGAATGTGCTGCTATGTGAATGTGGGAGAGAGGGGTGTATCTGTGTGTGTGTGTGTGTGTGTGTGTGTGTGTGTGTGTGTGTGTGTGTGTGTGTGTGTGTGTGTGTGTGTGTGTGTGTGTGTGTGTGTGTGTGTGTGTGTGTGTGTGTGTGTGAGTGTGTGTGTGTGTCCGTGACGCGTGTCTGCGGCCTAGGTGTCGATAAATCCACAAAAAGCTGATTATGATGATGTCACACGTCGAAGAGTCTGCAGATGATGAATTTCATTCATTAGTAACTTTGTTCCCCCCCCCCCCCCCCCCCACCCGTCAGTAGTTTTGTAGCAAACGGCACTCTACAATATGTCAAAACAAAACAAAAATTAGACATAAAAGGAGGTACAAAATATATATATCTCCTGCTATAAGCTTAGTATCACAGACAATAAACACCATTCCAGCCATAGTGACGGCTGGGACCGGATTCAGAGCCTTAATCCATTCTGACCGGGCACCCATTTTGGTGTTAGCATCATGTTATGCTTTAGCTATTGAAAAATAGCAGATCTACAAGCTCATATCGCGCCACCGAGTGGCGCGATACGAGCTTGTAGGTCTGCTATTTTTTTTTTTATCGAAGAACGACTGACATTTTAGAATCTGATCTCAGGTCAGAATGGGTTCATCAGACCTAGTGTGTGTCCGGCGGAAACCTCGTATGAATCTGATCTCAGGTCAGAATGGGTTAATCCCACAACATCACACAACCCTCCATCTGTTGCCTCTGAGCCGAGTCCCTGCAAGGATGGGAGTGCAAGGACACTGTAGGCGAAGGCAGACAGACTGCTGCCAAGAGCACACAGCAAAGAGGGCTCTGCGGTAAATATCCACCAAACCCGCAAACCTAGGTCACAAAACAAGTCAAGCACTTGGAGGAAAAGGCAAGGACATAATTATACACACAAAATGGTTAGATTTGTCATTTTATTAGTCACTTTTAAAGAGACACTATTATGTCCTGCAGGTGCTGCAAAGTGGAAGCAGGAACTACTGTAGATTATCAAACATACTGTAGATTATCAAACATACTGTAGATTATCAAACATACTGTAGATTATCAAACATGCCACATGCCTGAAAATGGGGGGGGGGGGGGGGAAGCATAATGTTTCCATTTTATTTTAGGAAGAAAGGAACAAAAATCAAGAAAAGTTTAGTTTAGGAAGAAAAAGGGACACACAAACAAGGAACTTAAATAAATTAAATCCAGGGACCACCAAATGGCAAGCTGTGGCGGCCACAGGCCTGCGGAAAGGCCTCGTGCCGCCGTTTGAATAGAGATGATCTCCGTCTTCACTCAAACTAAAGCAGAACACACGGTCATCACCCGCGTTACGCAATCAGACAGCCATGAAATAAGAGGCAGGGCATGCTCAGTGTGCCATGCAAAGGCAAATTGGCTTATTTAAGCGCTATAGGCACAGGCAAGCTTCTCTTGAACAGGGTTTCACTTGCCCTTACTCGCTAGAGAAGATTCTTATTCAAGACGACGGCTGAGCTGTCAGCTTGAATGAAACCAAAGCGGCACAGTTAGCATCTTTAACACATCATGAAATGAAGCACATACTGTACAACAATAATTACTGTCAACTGTTTTGTTGACAGTTTTGAAATAAGAAATTACAAAACTTGTTGGGCGAAAAAAGATGGAGAAAAATGGTTAGAATACCTAGCTATAGGTCTCTTGTAATTATTGGTTGCATCCTTTTTCCTGAACCTCAAATCCAGCAAACGTTTTGTTTTCAGATTTTTGTATATTCTCTCTTTATCTGCCTTGCAAAATTTGTAGATTTTAGAAGATAGAAATATGTGTCTAAGAACTGGCAGCAGGATCTTGCATCATGTTTGTGTATTTTCTGTCGAGGCATTATTGTGTGCAGTGGCTGCTGTCTCTTTTTATTAGACTGTTCTCTCAGCCTGCAAACATAGAGTGACAACAAGACTCCGAGATTTATCCCTGTCGTGACATTCTTATGGCTATTATTATTATATATTTTTGAAAGTGAAAATCTTTAACTCAAATGTTTACTTCTGTGGGTCCCTGGGAAAAAACAGGTGGGCCGGGGTCCCTGGCCAAATACATATCCAAGTACGTATTCTAATTGTGAGCTGGTGACTCAGCTCCGTGTTCTGAAGGAAGATCCCATGATACCAATGTATGGGGGGGTTATTTATTTATTGTTTGCACTATCCCAGCTAAAAAATACTGTGTGACTATTTGTAGCTGGCAATACACATACAGTACATGTATATTTACACTTTATAAAAAAGAAGGGGGGGGGGGGGGAATCCTAATAAGATTTATACTGCTTTGTCATTATATAAAAAAATAAAATAAGGAAAACTCATATGTTTGCGGCCAACTATTCCTGACCTTGTTTGTATGTGTGTTGGACACCCTGCAGCTATTGTACTGTTTGTATGTATGTTTGTATGTGTACTTGTTTGTATGTGTGTTGCACCCTGCAGCTGTCGTACTGCACCCACATACACATCTGCCAAACGCCCTTGAGCAAGATACAGAGTCTACCGTGTATGAATGCACTCTGACCTCTCTGATGAAATGCATACAAGCAGTCTGTGTGTGTGTGTGTGCGTGTGCGTGTGTGTGTGTGTGTGTGTGTGTGTGTCTGTGTGTGCGTGTGCGTGTGCGTGTGTGTGTGTGTGTGTGCGACTGTGCGTGCGTGCTTGATGTTGAAGGGTTATGAAGAAAATAAGAAAAATAAAATAAAAACTTGTGCCCACACCGCGGCAGGTAGGAATCTTACCTTTTATCTCAATGGTGGCATTTGCATTGGGCGCCATGTCAAACGTGTAAACGCACATGTACTCCCCGGCATCATCAGCCCTCGGTTTATTGATTCTGCAACCAGACACAAAATAAAGATTACACTTACAGTACTATACTGCAGGTGGTTTGGACAACATAGACACGTATGAATGTATGACTGATATAGTGCAATAATCAATGCAGAATGATCACAGTGTATGATACATAATTGATGGGCATGCCATGTTTATTATGGAATGAGTCAGCTGGCCTGGATGCTGCTACAGTAGTACAGTTACAGTATGTGTTAGGGGGTGTCAGGTTCACTTCATTCATGTTGATTTAAACCCCAGCAGCATGAGTATCCTGGAGGGAAACTTTGCCAAAAAACTGCACATCTACAAGCTGTAGGTCGGCTTCAACGTTTATCAGCATAAAGAGGAGCCGACAGAGAGCTGAAGCACTATGACTGCATATCGTATAGAATCATTCTGTACAATTGTGTTGCAGATTAAACCTTTTCATAGATTTCATATAAGGTAGCTTCATAGATTTGTTTAACAGCACTGTCATCAGCATTGGATTCACGTTAATGTACATTTTCAAACATTTAACCACTTTACATTATTTTTAGACCGGAAACTGCAATTAAAGAACATTAGAATACAACTGAAATACACCGGATTTAGAAAGGATGCTACATTTTCATCCACAGTCCCTACAAGAAGGAACGTAAGGACAGAAACAGGTGGACAGTATGGAGTACAGTACATTACATCACACAGGGAAACGGAGCATAACAAGAGCAAAAGTACTTTGAGGAAAGTTTATCCACAGCTCACACCTTGCAATCTGCTTTCAAGTGGTTAATAAAAACGCAAATAAATTGTACAAAAACAAACAATTAAAGGTATATTCAGTGATTTCACTTAATTCAAATATCACTTATTTTTTTGTTTTGTTGTGATAATCCTCCCTACTATAGAGTGTGCTGGCCATATAAGGAGTTCCTCCCTGTCCCCAGTTAACCCCTGGGGGTCAAAAAACGGTTTCGTTTTTGACTCTCTATCCTGATTGGACGAAAGGCTGGGTCCCACAGCCAAAAACGAAACCTAAGGTTTTTTGAGTGAAATCACTGAATATACCTTTAAGACTAACACAAACATGTGTATGATTTTTGTGATCTGTAGTAACTCTGAGGACCCCCTAAGGCCCTAGGTGTGATCTGTAGTAACTCTGAGGACCCCCTAAGGCCCTAGGTGTGATCTGTAGTAACTCTGAGGACCCCCTAAGGCCCTAGGTGTGATCTGTAGTAACTCTGAGGACCCCCTAAGGCCCTAGGTGTGATCTGTAGTAACTCTGAGGACCCCCTAAGGCCCTAGGTGATCTGTAGTAACTCTGAGGACCCCCTAAGGCCCTAGGTGATCTGTAGTAACTCTGAGGACCCCCTAAGGCCCTAGGTGTCCTGGACCCCCTGTTGAAGAACCTTAGATCAGAGAGGGTTACGGTTACAGGTTACGGTACAAACAATACTGAGATATTTTGAACAGAACTCTATCCTTCCTGGAAGCAGGTGGGCTGTGTATAGAAGGTATGCAGCAGCCATGGTCCTTGTCTCAGGCGGGCTGTGTATAGAAGGTATGCAGCAGCCATGATGGTCCTTGTATATGTATGTATGTATGTATGTGTATAGAAGGTATGCAGCAGCCATGGTCCTTGTATGTGTATGTATGTATGTATGTGTATAGCAGGTATGCAGCAGCCATGGTCCTTGTCTCAGGTGGGCTGTGTATAGCAGGTATGCAGCAGCCATGGTCCTTGTCTCAGGTGGGCTGTGTATAGCAGGTATGCAGCAGCCATGATGGTCCTTGTCAAAAAGGTGCAGAGCCTGCAGTCTCCATGTCTCTGCCTCCGTTAGCACCACCCACGCATTATACCAAGAATTAGTCGTGCATTGCTCGGTTCGACACTTCAGAAATGCACAAAGATGTCATGTTTGTAGGTTAGCAGGCAACCATACGTCGTCGCTGTTATTGGAGTTATTGGTAATTATGAGCCTTTCAGATTTTCCATAAATTGTCCACGAAGTATGAACACATTTTACTGTACATTATTTTGGGCCATTATTATCTCAGGTGTGCTTTAAATATAGGCGTGGGATAGACGAAAACAGGGGATCCCTGGCACAAAATATTTTCAGACATGTATGAACAACAGGAAACAAGCCCAAAAAATAAATTATACTGTACACTTTAGAAACAAGCCCCAAAAATAAATTATACTGTACACTTTAGAAACAAGCCCAAAAAATAAATTATACTGTACACTTTAGAAACAAGCCCAAAAAAATAAATTATACTGTACACTTTAGAAACAAGCCCCAAAAAACTGCGACCCGCAACTATATATCTATAAATGCACCAAGTCTCCAACTGGAAAACACTTCGCCTTACCCTAACCCTAACCCTTACCGGTGTCGAGTCCGTTGGATAGCCGGTTGTCCAGAACCAGCACAAAAGCCTCTGCCCGGGCTCTGGACCTGAACCCCCCTATATCTCCATATATGGAGCTGGTCAGTTCTGACATCACAACACATCATGTTTGGGCATGCCTGACACAGAACTCCATATATGGTAATAAAAGGGACACAGACAGAAGATGGGTGGAATGGGTACTTTCTGTATTGAGAAATCTGACACCGTTTAGATCTATTTGATCTTCATCAGGTCATGTGAACATACACAAACCTTTGCCCCCATTATTCAAACAAATCACCACATTTCGGTGCCCCTCCTGTCACTGCAGGTGTGACACGTCAACCCTAAACGAGTAGGTGGGAAGGGAACCCATTACATCCTTAAAGGGACACTTCACCCTTTTTGCAAAAAAATATATGTTAATGACGTTTAGAAGCTTTAGAACACTTTCCTGGAGATCTTTATGTGTGTAATATGTGGTTTTAGATATTTTAGATTGTAGCAGTGAGCCTGTTGTCTCTGATGTCATGGACACTGGGCTCACTTCCTTCCTGGACTACATGTTGTCTCAGTAAGACAGCTCTCCCCCTATCCACAAGGAGGAGCAGTGCACCAAAGAATTATGGGAATTGTAGTCCAGGAAGGTAGTGAGACCAGTGTCCATGACATCAGAGACAACAGGCTCACTGCTACAATCTAAAATATCTAAAACCACATATTACACACATAAATACCCCCAGGAAAGTGATCTAAAGCTTCTAAACGTCATTAACATATATTTTTTTGCAAAAAGGGTGAAGTGTCCCTTTAAATCTGTTCGGACATTTTAATTTAATCTGTTCAGAAAATGTTTTCAGTGCACACTGTTGTGATAAGAGATAAGACTGCCCCCCCTGTGGGGAGGCACCGAGGCAGGTAGTTCTAAAATAAAGATGGCTGACTGATAACACCGGGTCTCTCTGCAATATCATGATAATATTCAAAGAGACCTGTTCAAGGTTCAAGGTTCAAGGTTGTGTATTAGTGTCCCCGAAGGGCAAAAGGTTTTACAGCAGGTCATAAGGCTTGAAACACATATAAATACATCAGTCAGACCAAAGTTATTGCTGCTGGTCGCAAGCGTGCGCTGCGCCCGGCCTACTTGCATCTGTGTTATCAGTCAGCAATCTTAATTTTAGAACTATACTGTACCTGTCTCCCCGCAGGGCAGGTTTAAGGTTATCTCAGATTATTTTGTTTTGCATAAACCTACAATTTATACTATTTGAGAAACATTTTAAAAACATACTTGTATACCTACCGGTACGTATATCTGTGGTTAGTGGTTACTCATTTCACCAATACATCAAATCAAGATCCCACAAGTCCTACTATAGTCTGTGGACTGTCACCATTTACAATGTTTTTCCTTTTGTTGTATTGCCAAATGAAAAGGAAAAACATTGCAAATGGTGACAGTCCACAGACCTAGTAGACAGGACTTGATTTGATGTATATAAAAAAGTACAAACTTTTGTGTATGTTCACAACATGACCTGATGAAGATCAAATGGATCGAAACGTTGTCAGATTTCTCAATAAAGAAAGTATTTCTGTGCCTGTGGTGTGCGGGCTCCATCCATCATCCATCATCTGCTCAACTTTCTTTAGCCCAGCACCCAGCGGTGTATTCTACGTCCGCTCTGGAACGGGTACTCTGACACGGGTATCTATCTATAAATCAAACCAACTCGAGAACCGTTCACCCCACCAACTTCAAATTAGACAAATGCGTTCCACTCCACACCCCTACTGCTGGCCTGTTCTGTCATCTTCTGACAACGGCATGTTCTGACATCAGCCTGTTCTGACATCACAACAATGCACGAACTCGCCCTTTATTAGGCAATTGATCACACCTGATCACCCCCCAACGGGCACCGCTCTAGTATTTCAGATTCAGATACCTTTATTTGCCATTGTGTGTACACACACACACACACACACACACACACACACACACACATTCAATTATTTATTTCACAAAAAACACATAAATACCAACAGACACAAGACAACACAGTGCAGAGAAAAAATAAAAAATAAAGTGCAGAGTTATAGACTAGTTCATAGTGCATCAGTGTCAATGTCACGGTGTCACTAGGGGGCGGGGTGGAAGGGAAGCCAGAGTCACTGAGCGGTCGTGGCGGGCTTTCTTAGCCTTCGGCAGCCGCAACTTTCTCCCAGAAGGGAGCAGGGTAAGGAGGCCGTGGCCACTAGGGTGGGAGATGTCGGCCATACTTTCCCTTGCTCTCCTCATCGCCCTGGAGTCGTGCAGGGCCTTGAGGGAGGGCAGGGGATGGCCAATCACCCTCTCCACATAATCAACTTTAACCCATTCTGAACGGGCACCCATTTTGGTGTCAGCATCATGTTGTGCTTTAGCTATTGAAAAATAGCAGATCTACAAGCTCATATCGCGTCACCGAGTGGCGCGATACGAGCTTGTAGGTCTGCTATTTTTTGAAAAATCGAAGAACGTTCTCCATTTTTTAGAATCTGATCTCAGGTCAGAATGGGTTAAGGAGAAACAAGCCCAAAGTCACGTATAATAAGTAGACATGGCAACACTGGTCTTTAGGGTGAAGCCGGCTCGTTGCGATGGCTATGCTTTGTGACAGCATGAAGTAACAGCTATGTTGGCTATGCTTTGTGACAGCATGAAGTAACAGCTACAGTAGCTACTGTGTGACCCCAGGCTGTGACAGTGTTGTCCACCACCAGTTAAAAGTGTGGTTCAAGCTCAATCATCTGTCATCTGTACAACAGTGATGAGACCATTTTCACACTTTGTGTGTGAGTAATGCTTATGGGCAACTTGACATCAATGCCGTTGCATTGGATCTGCTGGACCCTGTCGTTCCCGCCAGGAAACATCCACATGCATTAGGGCTGCAACTATGGATTATGTAATAGCGAATAGTTCTATCAATTACTTTTTGGATTTATCGACTAATTAGAAGTTTCAAATCAACACACACTTTTCTTTTACTTTGTTTGATTGAACAGAACACTTAAAAGACAACTTCGACCAGTCCTCACTAATGCTCATGATAATGTTGTGTCCAGGGAAATGACAGGACATATACAGTTGAAATTAACTGGGAGACTCAGACAGACAAGGATTTAACCCATTCTGACCGGGCACCCATTTTGGTGTTGGCATCATGTCATGCTTTAGCTATTTAAAAATAGCAGATCTACAAGCTCGTATCGCGCCACCGAGTGGCGCGATACGAGCTTGTAGGTCTGCTATTTTTGAAAAATCGAAGAGCGACTGACATTTTTTTAGAATCTGATCTCAGGTCAGAATGGGTTCAACAGACCAGTGTGTGTCCGGTGGGAAACCTCATATGAATCTGATCTCAGGTCAGAATGGGTTAAGCGTCCATACAGTAGGTACATTTACTGTAAAAGTGCGTAAATTGAGGGAAAGGAATGGGGAAAGGGTAGGTTCAAGGTCAGGATGGTACAGAAGAAAAGTGTCGGGGGAAAAGGGTGCGGTTCCTCCCTTTGTCTGTCACTTTATCCCATTCTGACCTGAGATCAGATTCATACGAGGTTTCCACTGGACACACACTGGTCTGATGAACCCATTCTGACCTGAGATCAGATTAAAAAAATGTCAGTCGTTCTTCGATTTTTGAAAAATAGCAGACCTACAAGCTCGTATCGCGCCACTCGGTGGCGCGATATGAGCTTGTAGATCTGCTATTTTTCAATAGCTAAAGCATAACATGATGCTGACACCAAAATGGGTGCCCGGTCAGAATGGGTTATACTGGATCAATACTGTAAATGTATGTGCACGTACTGGTCCAACACCATTAGTGTGTGTGGACTGAATGTATGTGCACGTACTGGTCCAACACCATTAGTGTGTGTGGACTGAATGTATGTGCACGTACTGGTCCAACACCATTAGTGTGTGTGGACTCTCACTGGTGTGTGCGTCCAAACATGTTACCGTCCAACCACCAGTCTGTGCTAACCCAAAATTATACATATATGGAGCCTTCTCTAGTTGCCTCTGCGTGCTTGTGACAGGCATGTGATATTCATGGGGGGTGCATGATTGTCTGGGGGGGGGGAACTGTATAGGTTTACATTAAAGATGGAGTGCCACAATTTTTTTATTTTTCCAGTTTGTCATGTGTCTATGAGGTGACAGTACTTCATTAGACACCCTGGAGTTGTTTTTATGTGCAATGGTGTATTAACTTTGTATTTAGGGTTTCTTCCTGGAGGCTGAACCCTTGACAGTCAAACGGGCCAATGAAGTAAACAGTAATATAGTGACATCACATTATCAGCCCCTCCCCTAACCCCTCCCCCTTTATCATACAACTACAGCTGTGGGTGCGGCTTCAGTTCAGGTGGATCACCACCCATCACACCCACCAGGCAGACCAGGCATACTTAATGAACTGGTGGGCGTGCCCACATAAAAGCATGAATTTAACAAATACTGTACACTTTTTGGAAAAAGTTCTTCCCCCTTATATTGTAATAATACCTGATGATCATGTTTTAGGGTGGAAAAAAATGGTGGCACTCCATCTTTAAGAAACTAGAAAAAGTGCCCTTCTGGGCACAGGTCTCCACCAGGTTATCCACAGATCCGTGCAGTTAGAGGTAAAAACACTTTTCGGCCAGTTATAGCGCCACCTTGTGGCTGAGTTGAAATTGTTCATGTGGCATTTCTTCCTCGGCCTAGTGGGAATGTGGGTGCACAATTTCACGGAAATCACGCGATGTGTTCATGATTTGCAGCATTTTGTTTGAAACTGAGCACTCCTGTGAACTTTGGAAGCCAATCTTAACCAATCAGGATGGAGTGTGAGAAATCTGAAAGACTGGTTTCGTTGAATGGCTCTAGAGAGACTGTGTACCAATTTGCGCGATGTTTGGACAAAATCTGTAGGTGTACTGTGCAAAAACTTGTTTTGCACAAAGCGGCCTCCTGGTGGCGCTATAACAGGCCGTTCTGGAAAGTTTGGGGCAGAGGTTCATGGTTGGCATCCAGGGAGTGTGTGTGCAAAATTTGGCATCGACCGGGTTAACGGTGGCCGAGATTAGCTGCTCACGGACGGACACACGGACGGACGGACGGACGGACGGAGTGCAAAACATACTCTCCCCCATGCCTTCGGCTGGTGGAGACAATAATCAAGGATGCTTCCCTTCAGATTATGTGTCTGTGCTTAACTGTGCTTTCTGTGTGTGCTTACGAGTGTGTAGGTGCCGTGCATGTGACCCTACGGCCATCGGCCATCAGTACTGCCTTGCCTATACGAGTGTGTGTGCGTGTGTGCGTGCGTGCGTGTGTGCGTGCGTGCGTGTGTGCGTGCGTGCGTGCGTCTCCTCGAGGTCCTATGAGATATTCTACAATAATATGGTATCATTTCTGTCTATTTACTGTGTCTCAGAGGAGGGCTGTGTGGACAGTGCTGAAACCCACCAACTGTACAAGTGACATCATCGATGGGGGTATCCAAGGCAAGCTAAAACCCACCTACCAGTGACATCATCGATGGGGGTGTCCAAGCCAATAGAAACTGCAGGCTTTCTTGTGTTCTTGCATTAATACAAATTCAAATAAAAAAAATGTGAAATCTTGTTTGAAAAAACAAAACGAAAAGTGCCTAATGATGATGTCACTGGAAGGTGGGTTTCTGAACTTTTCACAGGCCTCCTCTGAGACAGAGTAGACAATAACTGTACCATATTATCATTAGTGAGGACCACTTATACAATAACTGTACCATATTATCATTAGTGAGGACCAATTATACAAAGACAGGTTGAAAATGTGTGAAGCTGTCCTATTATTGCCCTATTATATTTTGTTGTGCATTCATTAAACAAACAAATTGATTAACTGTTGCAGTTCTACTGTACATGTCACAGTTTCTTTGCTGGAATGTTCTACACACAGTAGTGGTTCTCAAACTCTTTCATGTCAAGGACCCCCACAATGATATGTTCTTGGCTGCGGACCACCATCTGATGATGTCATCAAATGGTGGTCCGTGGCTCAAAGTCTGAATAAATAATAGCCTTGATGTGAAAAAAGGTGTCAAAGCAGTGATCTTAATGGATAAAGAGAAGCACTGACATGCAGCACATCATGTACAGTATGTACAGTAAGCACTGACATGCAGCACATCATGTATGCTGGTCATTCCACTACCTGTGCTTGGTGTTCTTGTTCTCTGTCCGTGTGTTGGCGATCTCCCGTCCGTTCTTCATCCAGAGGCTCTCGCGGTGAGCGTTGTGCGCGTTGGTCAGGTTACACTGCAGGGTGATGGGCCCGGGCGTGTCCAGCGGCAGCAAGATCTGATCAGTGGCATTGATCTTTGGTTCTGGAAAACAGACAGAGACAGTCAGCCCTTATCACAGAACTGGGGCTGTGCTACAGTAACCGCATAGCAGCCGTCGTGTGCGGTTGCACCGTGAGATGTGTGTGGAAGAATAACTAATGAACGGAGGACACATGCAGCATAAATCGTTGCGGTCGGGCAGGGGGAAAAAAATCCATATTTTAACTTTTTGAGTTTTTAAATACTACAGTCTCACACAAAAGCATCAAACGTAGCAGATCTGCGAGCTCAAAACGTGGGGCGAAGCTACTTTCTTCTACTTTCTTTTATCCTGAAAAGTATACGTTTTGGATATGAGCTTTTCACCCGACAGAGACGAAATTACCGCACAAGGAATGGTTCTGGTTCTGGTTCTGGCTCAATGTGTTCTGGACAGCCTTTACTGCTGAACCTTGTACCTGATTTATAAGGTAGTTGCATTTCTTTTTTTATATATAAACTAAAGTATATTTATTGTGGTTTTTATTTTTTTTAAAGACAAACAGACATTACACAACAAAAACAAACACATAATAACAAAGAAAAGAAAAGAAAAGAAAAACATCTCAGGCACAACACTATTATAAATAAAAAGATTGAATATACAAAGACATGACAAGGACAAGGAACCAAAATGACAAGTGACTTTCGAATTTGCTTCTCAACCAGGGAATACATCCATACAGTACATTAATTACATATATTAAAAAGGCAGACAATAGTTATCATAGTATCGTGGCAGACAGTGTGGTTCCAATATGATTCAAATAAGGGTCCCAAATTTAGTAGAAAGTGTCCAATTTAGAATGCAACATGCATGTAATGTATTCACAAGGAATACAGCCCATTATAATGTTATGCCATGATTTCTTTGATGGAGCAACATCCTTGATCCAAAACAAAAGAATATTTTTCCTAGCAGCAAACGTTAATAAGTTGAACAACCTCTTATGTTTGATCATCCGGGAGACCAAGTAAAAGACACAACGGATCTAAATCGATCGACACACCAAAAATAACAGAGAGTTCTGACACAATGTCATACCAATAGTTCTGAAGCTTCACACAGGACCAAAGACAGTGAACGTAGTTACCAATCTCTGTCTTGCAAAATGGGGACGCACTGACATCCATTTTGTTCTTGAGAGCAGGAGTTATATGTATACGATGTAATATTCTGAACTGGATGGATTTAGTTCGGTTACAAACTGAAATCTGTTTCGCATAGGCCCACATATCTGCCCAGCCCTCATCATGAATAGAGACGTCCAGATCTTTTTCCCAGGACTGTAATCTGAGAGGATATAGATGAATAGGAATTCAATACGTCACAGAAAATTGAAATTTGTTTCTTAGATAATTGCAAAGAGAGGGCTCGTTCTACCTGTGAAGCGGAACTATTGGCTAAAAGTGAAGTGTCCTTAGTAATAAAATGTCTAATTTGTAAATACCTGAAAAATTCAGATTTTGGCAACCCATGACGCTGCTGCAATTGTGTGAAAGACCTCAAGGTATATATGGCCATCAAGAAGGTCTCCCTTCTCATGCCAGGTCCTAAAGCCTGCATCTGGCCTAAAGTCAGGGTTTCCTACCACTGGAGTAAGGGGAGATGTAAATTTAGCACAGCCTTCAATATTACGCACAGACCTCCAGGCTTTGACTGAACATAAGAGTGATGGGGTTAGAACAAAATTTCCTAATAGACTTAAGGTCCTTTATGAATAATAGATTCCAAAGAGGGCATTTGGACTGTGAAGATTCAATATCAAGCCAAATCGAGGAAGGATCCGATTTAAGCCAATTCGTAAGCACCCTGAGGTGCGCGGCCAGTTGGTAATGCCTTATATTGGGCAGGTCTAGACCACCATCTGCGCTATCCATTTGAAGTTTGGACAATTTCAGGTAGTTGCATTTCTGTGATACATACAGTTCCTTTGCCACCCCAACATTACTTGGGTAACAGAGTTACATTACTTTCCTTCTTTAAGACCCATTGTAAGGCAAGCACTAGATCATTGGAGCACACAATAGGCAGGTCTTTACAGTGTTAAGCTCTAACCACACCAAAGGGTGGAGGCGGTTTCAGCGTTGTCCCAGCGGTGTGATATGTCCTGTTGCACGTTGACGTGCGTCGTCCCTAGTGATTTAACGCGTGGAATTGGCCCAAACCACACCAAAGGGTAACCATGCAACTCCTCGCAACCATTTGGACCCAAGGAGTTGCATGGCGACCCCTTGGTGTGGTTAGGGCTTAAAGGGACACTTCACCCTTTTTGCAAAAAAATATATGTTAATGACGTTTAGAAGCTTTAGATCACTTTCCTGGGGGTATTTATGTGTGTAATATGTGGTTTTAGTTATTTTAGATTGTAGCAGTGAGCCTGTTGTCTCTGATGTCATGGACACTGGTCTCACTACCTTCCTGGACTACAATTCCCATAATTCTTTGGTGCACTGCTCCTCCTTGTGGATAGGGGGAGAGCTGTCTTACTGAGACAACATGTAGTCCAGGAAGGAAGTGAGCCCAGTGTCCATGACATCAGAGACAACAGGCTCACTGCTACAATCTAAAATATCTAAAACCACATATTACATACATAAAGACCCCCAGGAAAGTGTTCTAAAGCATCTAAACGTCATTAACATATTTCTTTTGCAAAAAGGGTGAAGTGTCCCTTTAAGGCCTATTGTGTCGCCAAGCACACTGTAGTGTGAAGACAAAATGATATTCAAGAGTCAAGACATTTACTGTAACCAGCATCCACACTCAACCCACTTACTAAAGTCGTCCGCTTAGTAACGGTCAACATAGGAAGTGGATGAGTGAATTGACCAACCAGAGCACACCAATAATAAATACTGTAGCAATAACTGCAATCACTTAAGTTTAATTAAAAGATTGACCTAACGATGAGACAATAATCCATACATTGCAGAGATTAAAATAGGGTGCATATTTTGCATCCCAAAACGCAGTTTATAGTTAATGGACGCAATAAAACGACCACTATTCTAGTTTATTTTGCTAGCTTTAGTTATAATAATCATTTCTTCTTCTGTTTTCTACATGAATATAACCACATTATAACCAAATTAAATGGGAGTTAAATGCTGCAATTTGTAAAAAAAAATAGGCAAAATATGACTCTGGGACTCATCTAAAAGACCATCCCTGCATCCCGGGACTCATTACATTGAAAACCTATTTACATCGTTGACACCTTTCTATGTTAACCCATTCTGAACGGGAACCCATTTTGGTGTTTAGCATCATGTCATGCTTTAGCTATTGAAAAACAGCAGATCTACAAGCTCATAGCGCGCCACCGAGTGGCGCGCTACGAGCTTGTAGGTCTGCTATTTTTTGAAAAATCGAAGAACGACTGACATTTTTATATCTGATCTCAGGTCAGAATGGGTTAAACGCTACGTTACATTTCGGCATGCGTTAATTAAAAACCTCAGACATGTCTCCTGTCAACGACGGAAGTCCACAAATGCCATCAGAGGGTTGAGGCGACGGCCCCAGCTCATAGAGTTATATATCTATAGAGAAGACACCCGAGTTTTCCTCCCATCCACTTGCATTAAGTTGCTCAAAAGCGCATGAGGCGGATTCACTCCTCCTTCCTGGTAGGAACAGAGTGCATTCTGGGACGGATTGCAATGGTGAGTGGCCCCAAACACATGAACGCGCTGCCGTTGAACGCGCACGAGCGTCATCCGTCGTGAACGTGTACAATGTTAGTCAACGGACAGCGCGTTCATGTGTTTGGGGCCAGGCTGCAATACCTTCATTCGGCCACTATGTCCATTTCCTCTGGGTGCCTTCTCTATAAATATATATACTCTAAGCCCCAGCTCCGTTCTGTTTTGGAAAGGCTTCCTTCGGCCCTGCCCCCACCTTACTACTACTACTGCTCCTCCCCTCCCCCCGTCTGCTACAGCTACGGGCACCATGCAGCCCCGGCCCCCGAGAGGAGGGGGAGAGGAGGGGAGAGGAGGGGCATGATGGTAATCTTATGAGTGATTCATACCTTAGATGTGTCGTGTGTGTGTGTGTGTGTCACGCACGGGGACAAAATAGCAGATCTACACTCTCACAAAGCGTCCTATACGTCGTGTGATTGTAGATCTGCTATCTTCGGTGCACGACACACACACCACCACCAGCACCGCAAGCAGGTGTATAAATCAGGCCATGCTATTGGCTGCCACTGACAGCCTGCGAGTAGGACGGGGGGGGGGGGGGGGGGGGAGGGGGAGGGGGAGGAGCGGTGGAGGCGTGTAGGGAGAAAGGCTACTGGGACGGCCAAGTGACTTCTATTAGCATTCATGGCACCTCCTCCTGCAGTTTTGTATGCCCAGTAGCCAGAGGGCACCCCCCTCCCCCTTGCACCCACACACACACACACACACACACACACACACACACACACACACACACACACACACACACACACACACACACACACACACACACACACACACACACACACACACACACACACACACACACACACACACACACACACACACACACACACGAGAGAGATTTTAGCTACATAAATTAACGACAGGCAAAGAAGTCACAGCAGTACATGGGCAAAAAAGATCCCCCCCCCCTTACTGAAGGTTGTATAGAGGACAACCTGCTCACGGGACAAATCAATGAGATAAGATAGTCTACAGTACACACACGCACTGCACAGTGCACACACACACACACACCCACACACACACACACCCACACACCCACACACACCCACACACCCACACACACCCACACACTCACACACGGCAACCCGCTTGGCTAACTCTGAATTTAGGAGGGTGATAATAACTCATTGTATTAGACACTGCAAGCAGCTTATCATTGCATTGTAGTTCATTCCGCTGTGACCTGAATGTGTTCCTTGAGATGGGTGTGCCAGTAATCGCTACACTGTAAAACCCCGGGTGTTAGTTTCACCCCTGAGAGTGTACAGACAAAGCCAAAGCGACCCTGACTGCGTGCACGCACACACGCACGCACGCACACACGCACGCACACACGCACGCACGCACGCACACACGCACAGTTAACACTTTACTGTGAATATGTCTCACTGACACAGATAGCATGTTTGGCCGCATGGGCATGAGGTTGAGCCAATTCAATCCACATTGATTTGTTTGGAGCCTTGCCATGCGCTCGTAAAACCACTGAGATCTGTGTAATAGGCTATAGGGATACGCATGGAAGTGTCAAACATAAGCAATGCACGTATAGGTGCATATGGGGGCACGCAAGGTCTGTGGGAGTCTGAGTGTGCAATTTGAATTCGGTAAAATAAATAAAGAACCACTATATAGGTTGACATAATTATGTTCAGTAAGTTATAGGCTTATTGCCGATTCAGAATTTTCCATTCAAGGCCCTATCTCACAAATTACAGTATGCTTCACCTGCCAATTTGACTTAACCCATTCTGACCGGGCACCCATTTTGGTGTCAGCATCATGTTATGCTTTAGCTATTGAAAAATAGCAGATCTACAAGCTCATATCGCGCCACCGAGTGGCGCGATACGAGCTTGTAGGTCTGCTATTTTTGAAAAATCGAAGAACGACTGTGACATTTTTTAGAATCTGATCTCAGGTCAGAATGGGTTAATCAGACCAGTGTGTGTCCGGCGGAAACCTCGTATGAATCTGATCTCAGGTCAGAATGGGTTAAATACGTGTGATGGTATGAAAGAGTCAGCGTGAGATATAATAGGCTACTGTAATCAAACAGTGTGCTTCCAATCGATGGGATGAATTAAGTGCCAGAGACTCTACACACTAATGTTGTAAAGCACAGCCTCGCTTAGTGATAATAATATCAGTCCGTGGATATTAGTCTCATACCCTCTCAGTGTTAGATATTTTTTCTGCAATTTTGGTGGGGGGGACGCGTCATATAATAAAGTATAAATTGGGTTTAATTACACAGAGAAGCCGGCAAGGAGCAGATCTCCTCCATAAGCTTCTCAGTGCGTTTCGCTGTGACTAACAACATTCCACAACTCCCTTAGCTCCAATAGGCAAGGCGCTGAAGCGTGTGCAGATTAAAAGGGTCTCCAAACTGACATTCAGCATGTTTGAATGTCTGAACGCATCGAGCAGGGGGGAATATATAATGTCATTACTGATTCACAGTCACACATTGGATGGCTTAAGAAGGAACAAGGTTACACTGTGTACAGTGTGTAGAGAGATGAGTGTGGAAGCCCATTACTAGGAAATGGAAACCTCTCTCTTATCTGACAGAGGTCTCTTCCTTTATTGTATTTGATGCTTTTAATCCTGCACAGATGATAAAACAGGAGATGCATGCTTGTATTAGGCAAGAGGAGAAATCACTCTTTACACCTGAACAGCTCCCTACTTGTGTCTTCTTATAATATACATCTCTATACCTTGCCCAGGATGAAAAGCCAAATAAATAAATAAAAACTTCAAAGCACTGCTATCCTGTGGCTACAGACAGGGCTTTGAAGTAAAACAATCCGCATAACAAAGGGACACGACATGTGGCCGCAGAAACAATAACAACAACAACAACAGATACATCCAGGAATAAGGAGAAATGGATATACATACTACACAAATTAAGATACAGAGAAAGTGTGATCAGATAATTGTTCAAAGGACACGGCCGAGTCGGAACAGAACAGCCAGGATAGACCACATGTAGGGTGCGACAGTTTGGCACGGCAGGAAAGAGGGAATGCAGGCAGAGACTGGGTTTGTGCTCATCTATCTACAACAGGGATGTCAAACTCAAATACACATTGGGCCAAAATAAAGAAATTGGTACAAGTCGAGGGCCGGACTGTGTTTCAACACACGGGCCATTTTTGGGGAGAGGGGTAGCTGAAAGTTGACCACAAGTTGATATACTTTCACTGCTGATTAATAGTGAAGAGAAGACGCATGCTTGCGCTTGCGGGCCCTCGATACGTGACAATGCACTCGCAGTGCATTGTGGTACTTGTAGTATTATGGTGGTCCGTGCAGTATACCAGAGGGCCAGTTCTAATACTAATTAAATATCATCCCGCGGGCCAAAGATAATTCATTCGCGGGCCTGATTTGGCCCCCGGGCCTTGAGTTTGACATATATGATCTACAACAACAGTGGCGTGCACAGATAGACACTAGGGGGTGCTAGAGATAGAACCCCTGCCCTTTTGGCAATTTTGCTAAAAAGTTATCTTTTAGTGTGTGGACCATGCGGTGACATTGATCAAATCTTGATAAAAAAAAACACTTCTACTATATTATTTAGGCCCTCACAATCTAAAGCTATGTTTCTATGACAGTGGTTCTTCGATTAAAAAGAAAATAGCAGACCTACAAGCTCGTAGCGCGCCACTCGGTGGCGCGCTATGAGCTTGTAGATCTGCTATTTTTCAATAGCTAAAGCACCATAATGGGTTCCCGCACCAAAATGCGCTGCACAAGGTGCCCTTTTTTTTCACTTGAGCACCTGCCCCTCTAAATGTGCACGCCACTGTACAACAAGACGCTCAAGAGGTTTTGGGAGAGGCAGGGATTCAGTGGAAAGAACTTAGGAGTCTGGCCCAAGAAAAGTATCACTGTGTATAAAATACCCTGGGAAAAGGGCCAAGTATACATTTTACAATTACTTACATAAATCAAGCATTGTGGAATTAGGTTTGCGCCAATACAATATAACAAAGTAACAAACAATTGAGAGCCAAGCCAAATAAAAAAATAAAAAATATATATAACATATACCCACACAATGCTGCAATTTGGGGGACCAATCACAGTTTGATGCCTGTATTAAAGATAACTAACAAGGCCCAGGCCGTAGCGTAACGGTCTGGGCACCGGACTGGTAATCCAGTCGCAGTGTGCCGCGGGTTCGACTCCCGGACCCGACACGGCCTTTACTGCATGTCATCCCCCCATCTCTCTCCCGTTTCCTGTCAGCCTACTGTCTGTCCCTTCAAAAATCAATAAAAGGCGTAAGCCGCAAAAAAAAATTATCTTAAAGATAACTAACAATGTTGGAGTTGATGATTGGAGTTGGACAGATGCTCATTTTAATTTATTGAAATCTCTGCCATGCCTAGCGCTGAAAACACACACAAACAGTTTTGCTAACTTATATTCTTCCACTATCAGAAGTGTCGTTCTGCTATTTAAAATCCAATTCTGAAGAGATGGTCTTTTAAAGTAGTTTTATATGGAAATTGGGCAACTGAACTGCACACTTCAAAACAACATGGATATGTATTTTAAAACTATTTTCTTTTTGTAATTTATATAAGACCATCGCTTAAGAATCGGATTTGAAACACCACAATTCCGCGGAACGGAATGCACCATTTAACGGCACTTCCTTAAAGGGATTGTGACATTAAAAAAAAGGTTTTGGAATTGTTCTTGTTTTTTTTAGGTTTTCTAATCTCAATTGCACCCAAAAAACATGAACTTTTAACATTCAGTAGATTTTCTGTGATCTGGGGTTTTCTGGCTCAAACAGGTGCTCTGATTTGCCGGCAGTAAGTGACATCACTTACTGCAAATCCCATATATGTCAATGGGATTTGCCAGCAGATGTCACTGTTTCACTGTGTTGCCTGTTTTCATTGTAGCTCAAAAGGCCAAAAGAAACCCAAAGAAAACTTCAGACCACAGAAAATCCACTGAATGTTCAAAGTTCAGGTGTTTTGGGTGTTATTGAGGTCATAAAACCTAAAATAAAAAATAAAAATAAAAATAAATGAAAACGAATGTCATAAAACCTTTAAAGTTCTGCTAGCGGAAGGAGACAGGGTCGAGCCAGGACCCAAATGCTAAGGTAAGAGTCAAACAAACGTCGGCACGTGTTTCAACAGCTTAATGAAACACATCCATAGTTTGGTGATGTTTGGACAAACTGCCATTGATCTGCCAAAGATTCTGATTTGACACACGAATCAATATGAAACTTATCCTGTGAGTTTTGTGATGATTTGAGAAACACATTTAAATGTACAGTAGGCCATGTTTTGTATTTGCAGAGAATCAAAAATAAAATATAAATATGCATTCACCCTTTGGTCTAGTTTGTTATCCATCACCCCTTGGAAGTTCATTGATCAACATCTTGTATCTATCTCACGGCAGAAGAAAGAAATAGGCCCTTTTCCCCTCTATCACCCCCTGTATAATGATGCCTGCAGACACTCCCTTTGGGCCTTTATATCCGCTAGTGTTTACACTTGGGACTTTTAGAGGGCGTATCCTAGTGTGTGGGGGAGGAGGTGGTTTGTGGGGCAGTGGGGCGGAGTTTTAGCCAATAACAGCGTGACGGTGTGACGGTGTGTTCAACCCCAGTCCCCAGCAGTTTTATAATGAAAACACGAATTACGCGATGCATTTGCAATGAATATAATATATATTTCCCCTAGAATTTCTCCTAAAAAATATGATTATGGCCCAGGCCGTAGCGTAACGGTCTGGGCACCGGACTGGTAATCCAGTCGCAGTGTTCCGCGGGTTCGACTCCCGGACCCGACACGGCCTTTACTGCATGTCATCCCCCATCTCTCTCCCGTTTCCTGTCAGCCTACTGTCTGTCCCTTCAAAAATCAATAAAAGGCGTAAGCCGCAAAAAAAATATCTTTAAAAAAATATATATAAATATGAATATTTATTGAAATGATGAGAATCACTATGTAGCGCCTGGTCTTGGTGGGGTGGGGCGGGGTGCATGTGTTTCTGGAGTCTGCCCAGCTACTGGGCCCCAGCAGCGGACATTGCTCGCTGCGGTAACGTCTTCCGCCACTCACGAACCCTCGGTATCGTGATCCCCGGTTCGTGAGTGGCAGATGATGTTACCGCAGTAATGGTGTGGTGGTACTCGCTGGCAGCGAGAGCATCATACCGACATCGTAGCGATTTTGATGGCGTGGTCAAAGTAGTTCACATCAACGATGCTGGCTGGCGATTCTGACTGGGGCGTATCAGGTAGAATATATATTGTATATGCACACACAATGTTTTGGGCCGATCAAATAATTTGTAAGAAAAAAAACTAAACAAAAAGTGTTGTATCCTGTCTTTTTTTCCCTTCTTTCTACACCTATGATGGGACATAACCCATTCTGACCGGGCACCCATTTTGGTGCCCGGTCAGAATGTTATGCTTTAGCTATTTAAAAATAGCAGATCTACAAGCTCATATCGCGCCACCGAGTGGCGCGATACGAGCTTGTAGGTCTGCTATTTTTGAAAAATCGAAGAGCGACTGACATTTTTAGAATCTGATCTCAGGTCAGAATGGGTTCATCAGACCAGTGTGTGTCCAGTCGGAAACCTCGTATGAATCTGATCTCAGGTCAGAATGGGATAATTATGACCACTCACTTTGTAGCACCGAGATGGTGGCCTGGGCGCGGATCCATGTGATGGCGGGGTTCTGCCGCAGGTCGTTCCTCAGGGGGTTGTTGCTGGCCCGGCATTCGTACGTCCCCGAGTCCTCCAGCGTGAGGCGCGTGATGCCCAGCACGCTGACGCCGTTGCTGCCGTAGGCCGTGTTGATGGACACGCGCCTCTTGCGGGCGCCGTCCCACAGCTGCTTGAAGGAGTCGGCCCGGTTGATCTCGGCGTACCACCACTGGATCTCCGGCGTGGGGTTGCCGACCACGTCGCAGTACAGCTCAAAGGTGTCCCCCGTGAGCTTGACCTCGGACATTGGCGACTTCACGAACCCAGCTGGAGAGGAGGGGGAGGGTAACCACCAGGGGTGGCAGGGTAAGGACAAAGGGGGGTAGAAGTGGGTTAGAGTGGAGAGGGTAACCACCAGGGGTGGCAGGGTAAGGACAAAGGGGGGTAGAAGAGGGTTAGAGTGGTAGGAAGGTGTGGTGGAAAAGCCAAGAGAGAAAGCACAACAAAAAAGAAAGGATGATTAAAGGCAAATCAAAAGAAAGCCACAAAGCATAGATACGTAGGTGGAAGAAACTGTTGAATATTAAAAAGGACAAGATAAAAGAGGTAGTGGACATGAGAGAACATGAAACAAAAGGTTAATGACCCCTCTACAGTGTTCAAAGTCACAGTGCCCTGGTCCACTAATAGCAGACAACCTTCAGACAAGGTCATCCCAGTCTGTGTCATGGAGTAACCCTAACCACATTATCACACTAGTACGTTACATGGAGTAACCCTAACCACATTATCACACTAGTACGTTACATGGAGAAAACAACACGCTTTGAAATCATCCCGTCATACATTTACCTTTTCATCAGACTTTCCTCCTTAACCTTCTTGAAATGGAATCTATGCACTCTATTCTTCCTCCATTGTGTTTTGTATTAATGACATGTATTATTGTGTAACAGATGTTTAGTATAGGATGCCCATTTTCCAGTTAATTTCAGTTAATGCTATTTGACTTAGGCCAGAGTAAAAGGTCAATCAATGGTGCATGCGAGGACTTATCTGTGTTCTCCTCTGTAATGGATACCAATTGTAGGAATGGTAAATGTTGCATTTATATAGTGCTTTATACGTAGGTTGTGCATTACATTCACCCATTGATTCATACACTGATGGCGGAGGAAACCATGCAAGGTACAAACTTGCACATCAGGAGCAATTAGGGGTTCAGCATCTTGCTCAAGGACACTTTGACACTAACTCTAGGAAGGAGTAGTTTGTGGAAATTAAATAGATTCAGTCCTTTCTGACTAATGTTGGATATAACACTTTTGTTAACTCATGCAGATCTGCAGTAATAAATCAAGCTAAGAATGATTCCTGGCCTATTTGTTCTTTCAATGGTCAGATCAAATCAGGGAATAAACCAAATATCGTCTCTGCCGGAAAGAAACCTAAAAATGTCCAAAACTGTTACTTGTCAGGATTCAAATAAAAAAACAGCACAAATAACAGATCGACAAGCTCAAACAATGCATCGCCTCTTTGCCACATTGCACGATTGTAGATCTGCTATTTTGAATACTTTTGTGTGACTGCAACCATATACTGTCAGAGATACTGTGTAGAAAGTAGATGTTTAGGTTTGAGCACCATATAGTAGATGTTTAGGTTTGAGCACCATATAGTAGATGTTTAGGTTTGAGCACCATATAGTAGATGTTTAGGTTTGAGCACCATATAGTAGATATAAAGTAGATGTTTAGGTTTGAGCACCATATAGTAGATATAAAGTAGATGTTTAGGTTTGAGCACCATATAGATACTGTGTAGAAAGTAGATGTTTAGGTTTGAGCCTATAACATATAGGCACCTGCAGTGAATGATGGCATCAGTGCAGGCATAAGAACATCATGCATGGAACATGCTTGGATCCGATGGCATGGTCATGTGACCAGACAAAATCAGTGGCTCGGAAACGTTGCCCTTGAGCTTAGCGTCTCTCCATTAAACTATAACAGCACAGAACAGTCAAGGTCGGGCTGGGCTGTGGCTCAGCGGTCCAGGCACCTTGGCTGGTAAACCAGTCTGGCAGTGTGCCGTGGGTTCGACTCCCGATGCCAACAGCCTTTACTGCATCTCTCTCCCCATTTCCTGTCAGCCTACTGTCTGTCCCTCTATAAAAAATATAAAATAAAGGCGAAAGCCAAAAAAAAAAAAACAGTCAAGGTCATTTCTAACGCATCAACTCTGTGGGAACAGATTTGGCAATGTGCTGCGACAGTCCTACAATGGTTTCTGCTTTGTTTGTTTGTTTGTATCAGTAGTAGCTTTTGTCTCATATATTAACCCATTCTGACCTGAGATCAGATTCATACGAGGTTTCCACTAGACACACACTGGTCTGATTAACCCATTCTGACCTGAGATCAGATTCTAAAAATGTATGTCGTTCTTCGATTTCTAAAAAAATAGCAGACCTACAAGCTCGTATCGCGCCACTCGGTGGCGCGATATGAGCTTGTAGATCTGCTATTTTTCAATAGGTAAAGCATAACATGATGCTGACACCAAAATGGGTGCCCGGTCAGAATGGGTTAAAAAGCAGATGAGCGCCTCACATGTCATTAAAAACCAAGGTATTACAAAAACCTTGACATATTTCATCCTGAATCATCCATATATGCTCGTACTGTAGGTGATAACCTTAGAAATTAGGTCAGGAGCACAACATTGTCATGAGGATAAGCTGGACTTAAACAGCAATGCCATTCAATTTAAAAATGCACATATGCTAGTCCTGCATCCCAGGACAGCCACGACTACCGTCTGTGACATCACTGCATCCCAGGACAGCCACGACTACCGTCTGTGACATCACTGCATCCACAGGACAGCCACGACTACCGTCTGTGACATCACTGCATCCCAGGACAGCCACGACTACCGTCTGTGACATCACTGCATCCCAGGACAGCCACGACTACCGTCTGTGACATCACTGCATCCCAGGACAGCCACGACTACCGTCTGTGACATCACCAAGGTGCATGCAGCGATGGAAGAAGTACTCACGCATGTTTTACTTAAGTAAAAGTATCAATCAGTTTTGTTGGGCTCCCCTACGTGCCTTTTATCCCCACAAATACCCCATTTTAAGTAAAAGTACTGTGCAGAATTTCACAAGTTCAAAATGCATGACAAATCTTTTGAATCTTTTCAAGCGGCCAAAATGTACATAGGGCTATAGTTGGTAATATACATACGGTACATATGTATACAATATATATAAACATCTGTATGTTTTGTAATAATAATGTAAATCTACAAATAAGTGTAGCGGAGTAAAAGTATATAATATTTGCCTCTGAGATGTAGTGGAGTAGTAGTAAAAGTACTGCAAATTGGAAATACTCCAGTAAAGTAAAAGTACCTCAAAATTGTACTTAAGTACAGTACTTGAGTTAACCCATTCTGACCGGGCACCCATTTTGGTGTTGGCATCATGTTATGCTTTAGCTATTGAAAAATAGCAGATCTACAAGCTCGTATCGCGCCACCGAGTGGCGCGATACGAGCTTGTAGGTCTGCTATTTTTGAAAAATCTGAAGAATCTGATCTCAGGTCAGAATGGGTTCATCAGACCAGTGTGTGTCCAGTGGAAACCTCGTATGAATCTGATCTCAGGTCAGAATGGGTTAATGTACTTAGTTACTTTACACCACTGGCTGTCTGACATCACCAGGTTGTACAGCACAGCACATCCTTAGTAAATACTGAATGTATGTTTTTCAGAGTTCATGCGCCAATGACTTTGACCTTACGTGCACCGACAGCTCTAACCCATTCTGAACGGGCACCCATTTTGGTGTCAGCATCATGTTATGCTTTAGCTATTGAAAAATAGCAGATCTACAAGCTCATATCGCGCCACCGAGTGGCGCGATACGAGCTTGTAGGTCTGCTATTTTTTGAAAAATCGAAGAACGACTGACATTTTTAGAATCTGATCTCAGGTCAGAATGGGTTAATCAGACCAGTGTGTGTCCAGTGGAAACCTCGTATGAATCTGATCTCAGGTCAGAATGGGCTAAACCAGAAAGTGGATCTGTATCAATGGGCAAGTCCTGCAGCATCTCATCACGATCACCATATCTGTTTTCACAAATCCATTTTCCAGGGGGAGCTGCATCTCTCTGTGTGTGTGTGTGTGTGTGTGTGTGTGTGTGTGTGTGTGTGTGTGTGCGTGCGTGCGTGTGTGATGTCACAGATTGAGAGGGTACCTCGCTGACAGTGAATGTCAGACAGCAGGGGAGGAGAGCAGCACCAAACAAACGTCAGCTAAAACAAAATGCAAACGTACCGAGGCAAGACGGGGGGAAAACAAATATATATTCCTGTTTATAAAAAGCCAATGTCTCACCGTCATTAGCAGCACGACACCGGGAGCTGTGTGTATGCAGTGGCATTGCCTGATTCATCCTCACGTTCCACATGAGTAGCTAGTCCTATACTATGTTCCTGGGCTTTAACGAAGCTCGTCTAATGACAAATCTAGCCTGGTTAATAAACCAGACTAATATCGCACGGATCCGCGGGATATTAGTCTGGGGAGGCTCAGCTTGGATTTCATTTCCAGGGAAACATTTTCTCTTTGACGCAATTGGTCAGAGCTACTGTCAGTCAAATGTCTCAAGTATTGAACGTCACTGTACCAAAGCCCGCCCATATTGCATACCGTGTCCCTATTGGGCGCACACGTTTTCGTGTATAGGAAATGGGCGTACAATTGAGCCTCTCCAGACCGAAATCCGCCGGTAGGCAATTTTCTTTTGCCAACGGCTCATTCGGTCTGGTTTATTAACCAGGCTATGACAAACCACCTGGACTACAGGCCCTGGTCTCTGCCACATCGGAGCCTCATGCCAGATTGAAAACCTCCATGTCCTCAAATTAAGTCTTATAGTAGGAAATGCAAGGAAACTAAAACAACCCCAAATATGATGTTCAAGGTCTGAAATCAAGAATCAAAAGCCTATGATCTCTTCTTGGGCATTTGACTGTAACTACAACCACGGATTTGTAAAATAAATAAATAAAATACAAATACAAATAAAATAAAAAAGCCTTGAGAATGATGTAGATCTGCAATTATATTTGTTGCTAAAAAAAAAAAAAAAAAAAAAAAAGTAATTGGAACATGAAATTAGAAAATCATGATATTATCAAACATAAATATCAAACATATCAGTCTACATTTTCGCAAAACAAATGATTTGAATCAGTCCAACCAGAAGCGGGGATAAAACATGACTGTACAGGACATTAATTTAAAGGTTAAAATATGGAGATAAGGGGTTTCTGCCTGACAACGACGACATCCCCACCGGCCGGTGTGTGTGTGTGTGTGTGTGTGTGTGTGTGTGTGTGTGTGTGTGTGTGGGCGTGTGCACACGTGTGCATGTCTATTGTACTACGCAACAATGGGCACAGGTTTAATATTTCACTAAGAGCTTATCGACCGGTGCAAATAATATCAGCATTTGCATTTAAGTATAATTATACAAAGGAAAGGAAACCCGTTTTCCATTGGCTGCATGTTAACAGGCAATTCTCACAAGTTATGGTTGTAGCTACTAATTTCCTTTGTTATTATGAGCAGTTTTTTTTTCAACAAGAGACAATTGCATATGATGTCATACTCTTTGAATAAAACGTATTAAAAAAAAGACATTACACATTCTGAACAATATGGGTGTGGCAGTACATTGGCACAGATAGTCTGATGACTAGCACATACTGTAGCTAGCAACTCATAGCTAATGGCCAATACATTGGAACAGAAAGATAAACTGTAACTCAATTCAGGCCCTTCATCAGAAGACTTGTCTGAGAGTGCCACTGTACAGTAGGTACTGTATTTTGCTTGTCTGTCTCTTTGCCTGCGGCCTAAACTGGTAAGGCAGTAAGCTAATTACCATTTGTGTCTCTTCTCTCTGGAAACATCTGGGCCAATCAAGCTCTCCCTGTGATCCCTGTGGGCTGGGGAGGTAACCGCCCACACTATTTAACCCATTCTGAACGGGCACCCATTTTGGTATTAGCATTACGTTATGCTTTAGCCATTTAAAAATCGCAGATCTACAAGCTCATAGCGCGCCACCGAGTGATCTCAGGTCAGAATGGGTTAAGTGATGTTTCACTTTTGTGTAACATTGTTAGGGCTCATGCTTATGCATGGCTTCATTCATTGTCAACCAGCACACAGGGTAGCTATACCCTGGGGGGTTACACCGTAGTCAGAAGAACCTGGTACATTTGGGGTAGCTATACCCTGGGGGGTTACACCGTAGTCAGAAGAACCTGGTACATTTGGGGTAGCTATACCCTGGGGGGTTACACCGTAGTCAGAAGAACCTGGTACATTTCGGTCTAAAAATGTCATGAAAAACACATGAATGAAATGAACAATGAAAAGGAAGACATGCAAATTGATTTAATTCTGTGCCAGGATCTAACTCTTAAACAGGCCACACTTTCAGCCTGCTGTCCCGATTTTGCGCCCGTCATAGCCGGCGAAAATTGTCAATCTACTTGTGTTGTGTTTATTTTATTTTTTACTTACTTTGGCTCAAAAATGTAATGTTTTTCAAAATTATTTCAGGATTTTGCACTTACTAAATATGTGTCAAAAATCTAATATTAGTAATCGGACTCTCCAAAAACAGGATTGGCATCAGACGCCAAAATGTGGCTCTATGATCAAAATGCATAGTGGGGGAATATCGATAGCCGGGGTGGGGAAGGGAATATTGATAGCTGGGGGGAGGGGGATCCTTGATGCCAAAATGTGATCCCAAGCAGAGCCAGACCACCTGCTCCAAAACTTGGCAAAATGTGCATGGTGAAGAAAGACACAGTTTGCTGCTTCCCTGAAGGGAACCTGCAGAGATTTGTACCGTTCACTATTTCAGGGAAACGCTGAGTTCCATAGCTGTCATTAAGTACATAGGATATCCATTTATAGGGCTACTATAGGCAAAAGCGTGTTAGTGACTGTGTTAATAATTATTTGATCTCAACTAAATGGTATACAGAGCCAGCTACATAAAAGCTGGCTGCAGTGTTTTCACAGAGATGTGTCAGTGTGGAATCAGATGAAAGAATCTGAATCATCAAAATGTATGAAAAAGGAAATGAGCAGAATGTTCAGGCAATTAAACAAGTGGCTCCATCTGTGTACGGAGTCCAGTTGTCCCTTGAAAACAGAAATCCTGATCTGCAATTATACTGTATACAGTTTTTAAAGTAAAGTCAAGTAAACAAGCTTGTTTGGCACACACACATACTGTACAGCAGCAGGTTGTGTGACAGTCATAAGCTCAGTCTGCGTGCGCTGAGGAGGCAGACCGGGGCTCTCCTTAAAGGGACACTTCACCCTTCCCTTTTTGCAAAAAAATATATGTTAATGACGTTTAGAAGCTTTAGAACACTTTCCTGGGGGTCTTTATGTGTGTAATATGTGGTTTTAGATATTTTAGATTGTAGCAGTGAGCCTGTTGTCTCTGATGTCATGGACACTGGGCTCACTTCCTTCCTGGACTACATGTTGTCTCAGTAAGACAGCTCTCACCCTATCCACAAGGAGGAGCAGTGCACCAAAGAATTATGGGAATTGTAGTCCAGGAAGGTAGTGAGACCAGTGTCCATGACATCAGAGACAACAGGCTCACTGCTACAATCTAAAATAACTAAAACCACATATTACACACATAAATACCCCCAGGAAAGTGATCTAAAGCTTCTAAACGTCATTAACATATATTTTTTTGCAAAAAGGGTGAAGTGTCCCTTTAAGGACAGAGCACAACTCGCACCTAAGGGTGATGGAATCTCGTTTGGCCCTAATTGACTCCTTAGTCAAAAGCATAGTTTATCCTTTGATGTACACTGAAGAATCACCCCCGTGTGAAGTGGGGGGTGTTCTTATCATCGTACATCATCATGACGTAACATGTCGATTATGCTCAGAGACTAATATAGCCCATTTGCTCGTCCACAAAATTATGGCGTAAATTCTCTATTCATTGTCAATGGGAATTTAACCCATTCTGACCTGAGATCAGATTCATACGAGGTTTCCACTGGACACACACTGGTCTGATTAACCCATTCTGACCTGAGATCAGATTCTAAAAATGTCAGTCGCTCTTCGATTTTTTCCAAAAATAGCAGACCTACAAGCTCGTATCGCGCCACTCGGTGGCGCGATATGAGCTTGTAGATCTGCTATTTTTAAATAGCTAAAGCATGACATGATGCTGACACCAAAATGGGTGCCCGGTCAGAATGGGTTAATGTTTGTGTAAGACAAAAATCTAATAGCTGAATATAGGAGGGGCTCCCCTAAAAAAATCACTCAGATTTTATTGTATTGTACAATAGAAATCACACCCATGTGAAGAGAGGGGCGCTCTTATCATTATACATCATTCCCTGAACTGATTTTATGTGATTGGTTAGCCGATTTGTGCGTCTAAATCTTCCGTTCATTGTCAATGGCATTTAATGTTTGTGTTGCCACAAATGTATGACATATTTAGCGGACATTTGACCTAATTTCTCCTTTCACCGTCAATGGCCAATATTGAGACGTGTGGGGACAAAATTGACGTCATATTTGAGGCACATATTATGATCTAATTTCTCCTTTTATTGAACTGAATTTATGTGATTGGTCAGCCGATTTGCTCGTCTACATATGACGCAAATGTTCCCTTCATTGTCAATGGCATTTCATGTTTGTGTTGCCCAGGGGGGGGGGCAGTCAGACAGATATTTTGTGAAGCCACTGAGGAAATCGGGACTTCCTGAAAGTTCATATAATGGCCTGTTGTGGCGCTGTCATTGGGCCCAATTTCACCTAGACTGTATTACCTTAATAAACATGGTCATGAATACTTTCTGCTTCCAGTCACTAGTTTAAAGTCTCATTTCTAATGTCATAATATTCTTTTTGGAAAATTATGGTCCCATTTATTAAAATAATTACCATAAAGTCGCGCATGTTCTGAGGGGCGTGGCTACCGTTACCGTCTATGATCGGGATTCCCCTTCCACTCGAGTCAAAATAAAAACCAACGGAGAAGAAGGGGGGAAGTCCCGCCTCGTTGTCTGGGCCAGCCAATGGGCCAGCTGGGCCCAAACGGATCTAGAAAGATGGCGACTTACAATACAAGGACTGACGGGCTTCATTTTACGTTTTATGTTAGACCCGGGGAACGCTTTGTCCATATTATGTCATATTTGGCGGACATTTGACCTAATTTCTCCTTTCATTGTCAATGGCCAATATTGAGACGTGTGGGGACACATAAAAAATCACACTTGTGTGAAGTGAGCGGCACCTTTACCATGATGATCATGTACTGAATGATGATGAAGGCATCAAGTGTCAAAGTTCTGTAAAAGGTCCATAGACTTAATTGGCACCCACTACGTACTGTGCCACCCACTACGTACTGTGCCACCCACTACGTACTGTGCCACCCACTACGTACTGTGCCACCCACTACGTACTGTGCCACACACTACGTACTGTGCCACCCACTACGTACTGTGCCACCCACTACGTACTGTGCCACCCACTACGTACTGTGCCACCCACCACGTACTGTGCCACCCACTACGTACTGTGGCACCCACTACGTACTGTGGCACCCACTACGTACTGTGCCACCCACCACGTACTGTGCCACCCACTACGCACTGTGCCACCCACTATGTACTGTGCCACCCACTACGTACTGTGCCACCCACTACGTACTGTGCCACCCACTACGCACTGTGCCACCCACTATGTACTGTGCCACCCACTACGTACTGTGCCACCCACTACGCACTGTGCCACCCACTACGCACTGTGCCACCCACTACGTACTGTGCCACCCACTACGCACTGTGCCACCCACTACGCACTGTGCCACCCACTATGTACTGTGCCACCCACTACGTACTGTGCCACCCACTACGTACTGTGCCACCCACTACGCACTGTGCCACCCACTATGTACTGTGCCACCCACTACGTACTGTGCCACCCACTACGCACTGTGCCACCCACTACGCACTGTGCCACCCACTACGTACTGTGCCACCCACTACGTACTGTGCCACCCACTACGTACTGTGCCACCCACTACGTACTGTGCCACCCACTACGTACTGTGCCACCCACTACGTACTGTGCCACCCACTACGTACTGTGCCACCCACTACGCACTGTGCCACCCACTACGCACTGTGCCACCCACTACGTACTGTGCCACCCACTACGTACTGTGCCACCCACTACGTACTGTGCCACCCACTACGTACTGTGCCACCCACTACGTACTGTGCCACCCACTACGTACTGTGCCACCCACTACGTACTGTGCCACCCACTACGTGCTGTGCCACCCACTACGTACTGTGCCACCCACTACGTACTGTGCCACCCACTACGTACTGTGCCACCCACTACGTACTGTGCCACCCACTACGTACTGTGCCACCCACTACGTACTGTGCCACCCACTACGTACTGTGCCACCCACTACGTACTGTGCCACCCACTACGTACTGTGCCACCCACTACGTACTGTGCCACCCACTACGTACTGTGCCACCCACTACGTACTGTGCCACCCACTACGTACTGTGTCACCCACTACGTACTGTGCCACCCACTACGTACTGTGCCACCCACTACGTACTGTGCCACACACTACGTACTGTGCCACCCACTACGTACTGTGCCACCCACTACGTACTGTGCCACACACTACGTACTGTGCCACCCACTACGTACTGTGCCACCCACTACGTACTGTGCCACACACTACGTACTGTGCCACACACTACGTACTGTGCCACCCACTACGTACTGTGCCACCCACTACGTACTGTGCCACCCACTACGTACTGTGCCACCCACTACGTCATAGTTTACAGACGGTGTACCCACTACGTCATAGTTTACAGACGGTGTACCCACTACGTCATAGTTTAGGGACGGTGTACCCACTACGTCATAGTTTACGGACGGTGTACCCACTACGTCATAGTTTACGGACGGTGTACCCACTACGTCATAGTTTACGGACGGTGTACCCACTACGTCATAGTTTACAGACGGTGTACCCACTACGTCATAGTTTACGGACGGTGTACCCACTACGTCATAGTTTACGGACGGTGTACCCACTACGTCATAGTTTACGGACGGTGTACCCACTACGTCATAGTTTACGGACGGTGTACCCACTACGTCATAGTTTACGTACTGTGCCACCCACTACGTCATAGTTTACAGACGGTGTACCCACTACGTCATAGTTTACAGACGGTGTACCCACTACGTCATAGTTTACGGACGGTGTACCCACTACGTCATAGTTTACGGACGGTGCCACCCACTACGTCATAGTTTACAGACGGTGTACCCACTACGTCATAGTTTACAGACGGTGTACCCACTACGTCATAGTTTACGGACGGTGTACCCACTACGTCATAGTTTACAGACGGTGTACCCACTACGTCATAGTTTACGGACGGTGTACCCACTACGTCATAGTTTACGGACGGTGTACCCACTACGTCATAGTTTACAGACGGTGTACCCACTACGTCATAGTTTGCGGACGGTGTACCCACTACGTCATAGTTTACAGACGGTGTACCCACTACGTCATAGTTTACGGACGGTGTACCCACTACGTCATAGTTTACGGACGGTGTACCCACTACGTCATAGTTTACAGACGGTGTACCCACTACGTCATAGTTTACGGACGGTGTACCCACTACGTCATAGTTTACGGACGGTGTACCCACTACGTCATAGTTTACGGACGGTGTACCCACTACGTCATAGTTTACGGACGGTGTACCCACTACGTCATAGTTTACGGACGGTGTACCCACTACGTCATAGTTTACGGACGGTGTACCCACTACGTCATAGTTTACAGACGGTGTACCCACTACGTCATAGTTTACAGACGGTGTACCCACTACGTCATAGTTTACAGACGGTGTACCCACTACGTCATAGTTTACGGACGGTGTACCCACTACGTCATAGTTTACGGACGGTGTACCCACTACGTCATAGTTTACGGACGGTGCCACCCACTACGTCATAGTTTACGGACGGTGTACCCACTACGTCATAGTTTACAGACGGTGTACCCACTACGTCATAGTTTGCCATCGACTTGGCCTGAAAGTTTGTACGAAATAAATTGTTCTGTGAAAAGTCCATAGACTTGGCTGCCGTGCACATGACATCACAGGGAGGCACACACAAAGCCATGCGGCGCCGCTCAATAAATGCATTCCTCCCCTGTAATCCATCTAGCGTTTAGATGGCTTTCCAGAACAGTATGCTAACATGTTAGCATCCTGTGTGTTCAGAATCAGAATCAGCTTTGTTGTCACACCACAGTCACACACAGGCTTACAAATAGAAAAGTGTGTGAACGTCTATCGTATTGTAATAGAAAAGAAGGGGAAGAAGAGGAGTGAGGCTGTTGCAGCCATTATGAGTGTTTTATGCTTTATGTAATCTCAAAAACTCTAGATACTGATCAAAGAGAAGCCTCTACCAATTTTCCCATCAGACAGTTGAGAGTAGGATGTGAGCCAGAAGGGTTTGAATACGGCATTGTAGGAGGATTCACTCGTGGATTGAAAGATGATATAATCAGGGGTGATGGAGACACATTGATGATTGGCTTGATGATTAATCTGTTCAGAAAATGTTCAAAAATAGCTTGTAGATCTGCTATTTTCAAAACTGTTTCTTCCCCAAAACTGGGACACCAGGGTGAACGTGGTTAAAGTTTCCCTGAAATATCACAGTCTGGTCGAATGGTGCAGGCATTTTATACCATGACCACCGTCCATCACGGAGACTAGGGGTTTGAATCCGCCACGGTGCATCTGGCTGGCCCCCAAACTGTCACTGCATGTATTTGGCTGTGAACCCCCACTTGAAAATAATCTGTGCAACTTTCAGAACAAATGATCTCTATACGAAGGAACGTGGAAGGAGGAAGTCAGGTGGGGATCCGAGGACAATCACTGTTGCTGCGCCTACTAGTGACGCCTACCTGCGAGCCCGTCAGCGCCAAGTCTCTGTATCTGTACTGTTTAACCCATTCTGACCGGGCACCCATTTTGGTGTCAGCATCATGTTATGCTTTAGCTATTTAAAAATAGCAGATCTACAAGCTCATATCGCGCCACCGAGTGGCGCGATACGAGCTTGTAGGTCTGCTATTTTTGAAAAATCAAAGAGCGACTGACATTTTTAGAATCTGATCTCAGGTCAGAATGGGTTCATCAGACCAGTGTGTGTCCGGCGGAAACCTCGTATGAATCTGATCTCAGATCAGAATGGGTTAAGTGCCAGGGACGTAATCTCGTAATCCCGACGTCTTTGCAATGGGTGCCAAAGACGACAAGACGTAATTAAAAAAATAATAATAATAAATCAATTTAAAACGTCCTCTCTTTTTTTATAATGGGAGAATTGGCACTCCGAGCCTAAACTGGTGACCACCAGGTGGCACTGAAGGAGTTAATGCCCATATATGGAGTGTTCTGATGTCATCAAACATGACTTATTACTGACGTCATAGACTGGCCTCCAAGTACTATGATAAATAATGGGTACTGCACTAATGGCCCTAGCTATCCTTACCCCTTATGCCAAAACATTCTAGGCATTTTTGAGAGGCACTAGCCCCTCCAATGATGGTGTCTGAAGATTCTACGTCAGGCATCCAAGTATATGTTTAGAACACTTATGACGTAAATCGTTTGCCAGTCAAGTCTACGGACTTTAATGTTTGTTTAGGGCACCAATATAAATAGATACATCTTGTGACTGATTCCGTTTTATACAATATAACACACTGCATGCATGTCTCCTGGAGGACGATGAGGATGATGATAGCGTCGGACTGTCAAACAGGAGTTTGAGCAATGGGACAATGGCAACCGTCTCTTTGAGCAATGGGACAATGGCAACCGTCTCTTTGAGCAATGGGACAATGGCAACCGTCTCTTTGAGCAATGGGACAATGGCAACCGTCTCTTTGAGCAATGGGACAATGGCAACCGTCTGTTTGAGCAATGGGACAATGGCAACCGTCTCTTTGAGCAATGGGACAATGGCAACCGTCTCTTTGAGCAATGGGACAATGGCAACCGTCTCTTTGAGCAATGGGACAATGGCAACCGTCTCTTTGAGCAATGGGACAATGGCAACCGTCTCTTTGAGCAATGGGACAATGGCAACCGTCTCTTTGAGCAACGGGACAATGGCAACCGTCTCTTTGAGCAATGGGACAATGGCAACCGTCTCTTTGAGCAATGGGACAATGGCAACCGTCTCTTTGAGCAATGGGACAATGGCAACCGTCTCTTTGAGCAATGGGACAATGGCAACCGTCTCTTTGAGCAATGGGACAATGGCAACCGTCTCTTTGAGCAATGGGACAATGGCAACCGTCTCTTTGAGCAATGGGACAATGGCAACCGTCTCTTTGAGCAATGGGACAATGGCAACCGTCTCTTTGAGCAATGGGACAATGGCAACCGTCTCTTTGAGCAATGGGACAATGGCAACCGTCTCTTTGAGCAATGGGACAATGGCAACCGTCTCTTTGAGCAATGGGACAATGGCAACCGTCTCTTTGAGCAATGGGACAATGGCAACCGTCTCTTTGAGCAATGGGACAATGGCAACCGTCTCTTTGAGCAATGGGACAATGGCAACCGTCTCTTGAACTTGAACATTACATTACGGGTGGCAAGGATAAAGATGATGACGCTACACTAAAAGACGACAAGCAAATTGACAGTGGAAATTAATGAAGGTGACTCTGACATTATGTGCAGGCTTCTAAAAGTCAAAATGATGCGTACTTTTCCTCATCATATTCACACTGCATTCACGTCTCATAACGTGTATATATAGTGGCAGTGAATCTGCAATCATGTGGCAGCCACTGTTGGCAACCCTCACTTCATATGAGTGTGATTTGTTTTACCATTTAGATTTGTTTTAAATAGTTCAAATAGCCAATGTACAAGCTCACAATGTGTCGATGTAGATCGGCTATTTTCATTATTTTAAAATTATTTTTTCAAAAGTTACAAAAACAAATCCTAACATGTTTAGGCATATGTGGTAATGCTGCAAGACCCTGAGTACTCACCGGGTATAACGGGCACTGCATAAACAGAGGGGCATGGGTATAACGGGCACTGCATAAACAGAGGGGCATGGGTATAACGGGCACTGCATAAACAGAGGGGCATGGGTATAACGGGCACTGCATAAACAGAGGGGCATGGGTATAACGGGCACTGCATAAACAGAGGGGCTTGCGTCCCCAACAGGCATCAATGGCCCATCTTTTTTTAAATCCACAGTTTAGAGGCCTAAATTTGAGTCAGCCTTGCGCTGAGGCTTAGATGTGCACTTTATCAAATAGCTGCTTAACTGTACACTGTACTGACACTGTACAACATGCTTCCTGGAAATTATGTAATGTTTTGGCAGTTTAATTTATGCAGTTTCTTCTATTTTTTTTAAAGTATCCCAATTCACAATTACAATTTATGCACGCTCTTACCTAGCCCATTCTGACCGGGCACCCATTTTGGTGTCAGCATCATGTTATGCTTTAGCTATTTAAAAATAGCAGATCTACAAGCTCGTATCGCGCCACCGAGTGGCGCGATACGAGCTTGTAGGTCTGCTATTTTTGAAAAATCGAAGAGCGACTGACATTTTTAGAATCTGATCTCAGGTCAGAATGGGTTCATCAGACCTGTGTGTGTCCGGCGGAAACCTCGTATGAATCTGATCTCAGGTCAGAATGGGCTAGAGCGACTTACAAGCGTGAAATCAGAGTAAAGGGCATGAAGGCTAGTCAACAAATGAAAGCTGTAATGGCCCATGTAATGTAATGTAATGTAATGTAATGTAATGTAATGAAAGCTGTAATGGCCCATGTAAGTAATGTAATGGGTAATGTAATGTAATTAATGTAAGTAATGTAATGGCCCATGTAATGTAATGTAATGTAATGTAATGTAATGTAATGAAAGCTGTAATGGCCCATGTAAGTAATGTAATGGGTAATGTAATGTAATTAATGTAAGTAATGTAATGGCCCATGTAATGTAATGTAATGTAATGTAATGTAATGTAATGAAAGCTGTAATGGCCCATGTAAGTAGAGTGGAAAGAAAAAACAACGTTTTCATGTCATGACTCATGGATCCCCAAAATGATATCTTGTGCATTTGGCCGAGGACCCCCATCTGAAAATGATTTGTGCCAGGTACCCCCAGAAGGACCCCCATCTGAAAATGATTTGTGCCAGGTACCCCCAGAAGCAAATATTTGCACACAAAAAAGTACATTCACAGATTTGCACAAATGTTCACAAGCTCAAGTTATTTTTGAATAGCCAAAGTATACAATATGGTTACAATGATTGTGATGCTAAACTAACTGTTATGCTAGGACCCCTGGGGTCTTTGAGAACCACTGGTCTATAAATCAACATCTTCTAAATTACATGCTTAACATTTGTAGTCAAGCAAAAACAAATCTGTATGCAAAGTATAACTACAACGTATCAAAACAGGCTAAAAGGAGGGATACAAGCTAAGAGCCAGATGGGTCTCCTCTCTTCTTGGTCCTATTTCAGAGAGCCTCACACGCTCATTCCAATGTCTGTATGTTAAATATGTACATATGGCAATTAAGCTCTTCATTTCAAATTGAATTTGATGTCACAGAAGAAACAAAGTAAAGTGATTGCAATTGCTTTGTTTAGCAACAAAAACAAAACAGAATTCTGGACAAAATTATTTGCAATGATAGTAAAAGCAACTATTGATATTATGAAACTGTAAATACTTGCCCTGTCACTCAGATCATAGGGAGGCAAAAGCTATTTAATGAGATTTAAATCCCATGGCAGGCTGAAATACTTTAATCCCTACAAATCAGTAAACAGTACACCCTCCTCGTTTTCCCCTTCAAGAAACAAGGTCATTAATTTATTTTCATTATATGACCAGAGAAAGTTAACGGAGCTTGTCAAGTTATTTTATGTCCAGCTTTACAGTGTGTGCTGCCATTGACAACCACAGCCTTTATAGTGGCATGAGCAGTGATGGGCTCGATGTACACAGAATAACTTTTCCTACTTTCAGGCACCCTGGGCAAGACCTAAGCTGAAAAGACTATCAGCGGAAGTTGCGGGATTTTAGCGGAAGTGAAATCGTTGATGCTTTACAAATCAGTTTACATTCTCCGCGAATGAAACAAGTGTTGTGATTGGTCTGGAAAATATCGTATCCGGGGGAAATACATTTGACGGCTGTTCCGGAGGATACAACCGCCGATAGCTTCTCTGCCTTAGGTTGTGACCAGGCTTTTCTTTTCGCAGATAAGTAAGCCTGGGACCGAGGCTAACTTTCAGGAGCCTTCCCAACGTCCTTCACTGGTGTTACCGATGACACTAAGGCTCTGTGTCACGGTTTGAGACAAGGAGAGATAGGACCCAAGTGCATGACAGACTAACAGAGGCTAAGTACGATGCAAGAGGTTTTAATAGTAGAATTAAATACACGAGGGAGCAAGAGTACACGAGGAGAAACACTAGGAAACTACTAGGTACTAGGAATAAATACGCTGACTTACATTGATGAACGGACAAAGGAACTGAAAAACCAGGGGAGTATATAAATACATAAGGACACAGGTGAACTCAACTGAAAATCAACACAGCGATTGGCTGGGGGACTAAGAGGACACAGGTGGAGAACAAAGACCAATAACAGTACATGTTAGACAAGGCAGGCAAACAGTAACAGGGCAGACAGGAAACACTAGGAACAAAACTACAAAATAAAAGCACAGGTAAGGTAAAACTCAAACTGGAACTAGGAAACCAAGAATACACTTCAAAAGTCACAAGAGCACAACAGAAAAGTAAAACACCAACTAAAACTAAGAACAAGGAACACTATAGAAAACATAACACATGTCACGGACCGTGAAACTCTGTGACTGTTCCATTTAGTGTACAGTGGTTTTCAAACATTTTAATGTCAAGGATCGCCATAACTCTGAGGCCCCTTTTCCACTGGTTGGTTCACAGTGGGAACCGGTTCAGTTCTTTTTGGTTTTTAGTCCATGAGCCAGAGCTCCAAAATTGAAACGTTAATTATGAATTCAGTGTGCAAAACCATACCTATATTAGATTGTTATCACCATTAAACTTCCCCAGTTGAGTACTTACACGAAGACAATGATTTATTGTATTACAAATTTTACATTTTTCAATATGAAAAAGCTACTACTGTGGAAGGGTTATCATGTATTAATTTACTTGTATTGATCCTATAAACAATTTAATATAGGGTATAGTTTGCCCACCAACTTTGGAGCTCTGGCTCATGGACTAAAAACCAAAAAGAACTGAACCGGTTCCCATTGGGAACCAACCGGTGGAAAAGGGGTCTGAGAGTGTACAAATGGAACTGTTCCATTTGCACCCTGACTCTGGCTGCGTCCAAATTCATTCCCTATGCACTACTTTGGGGTTCCGCCATTTTGTTTTAGTTTCCGAATGTGTAGTGAGCAATTTTGCACCCTAATGTAGTGGACCGAAAGTAGCCTTGCCGAGTAGCCTAGCCTTGCCATGAGGCCCATAGGGGCAGGAGCCCAACTCCTGTTTCTGTAGCATGACGCAGCTTGATGTACAAGTACACCCCCTGGACATGACGCTGTATGTCGCAGCCTTGATGCTGAGTGTCAAGCAGGGTCCCATTGTTGGGTCCCATTTTTAGAGTCTTTGGTATGACCCGGCCGGGGATTGAACCCCCGACCTCCCAGTCTCAGGGCGGACACTCTAACCACAAGGCCACTGAGCTAGTGGTGGACTGAAGTATCCCACAATGCCCGGGAATTGTAGGGACCATTCGATGGTCGCGTACATTAACGCAGTGAAGCAAATCTACCCCATAATGCATTGTGCAAGGTTGCATCTCGAAGCTACAGATCTCGAGACAAATGATCCGTGCATTTATTTGCAATCGTTTTTATTTTATTTATAATAAAACAATTGCAATAGTACTAATCTAATTGTATCACCCAGCGCATGACGGTAGGAGAGGAATCAGTTGCCGTAGAATATATTGCTGGTGCTGGTGCACTGTCTGCAGTTCCTCAGTTTTGTGTGGGAAAAAATATATAATTTTGCTTACAGTATGTGGGTCAAATACAAATAATGTGTTTGTTACTGTACCTACTGCCTGGCTGTCACTCTGGGGCAGAATAACCACCAAATAGAGGGTACGGCCGCTACGCACATGGATAAAGTGAATGACCAATCGAGTGGCAAATCGAGTGGCAAAGTGAGTTTAACATTGTTTAACGTCGTTTAATGCAATCATATTGGACTTTTCTATTTGATGTATGGGCTGTCGATGCCAGAAAGTAGTTTTTTCCCATTTAGTAGGCGTTCCCGCATAACTTGATGATGATGTCACACGCATACCCTCTATAACCGCCAAAAATACCCCCAAACCCGACAAAAAAAACCGATTGAATGCATATGCAAGAGTTGAGCTCCGGCACCTCTTGAGTTAGAAATTAAGCACTGGTAAGCACAAATATTGGAGACAAAAGTGATTGAGTGAGTATGATTGGCCGGTGTGATTGGGTGGGAGATGTGCCATTGGTTGAGCATCACAATGATTGTGCCACGGGGGACACCCATTGTGGCTTGTAGAGAGATGTCAGACATTGCGCAAAAACATTGATGATGTATCAAACTGTCTGCTAAACATCTAACTCCAACACGTCTCATGCAAGTAATTGACAATATATTTTATAAAGTCACAACACCAACTGTGATGAGGCAGCATTGTTTTGTTTTCAAAATATACGTTTTTCTTCATTTCCTGAAAATGTATAGTATATCTTTCCTTTTCTGAAAAATTAACAATTTGGAGGTGGTTTCTTCCCGAGAGCAAATTGGCTATTTGTGAAATATGGGCTTGAATATAATAAATATATATATTTCACAAATAGCCAAAATAGATTGATCTAATAGCAAATTAGTAGCATATTAATGTATGTTTTGTAATAATAAAAATAATCCAAATTTACAAAGTAACTAGTAACTAAAGTTTTCAAATAATTGTAATGGTACAATTTGTCTCAATTTGTAGTGGAGTAGAAGTATTGAATATTGGATATACTCCAGTCCTTTTTTTATTTGAGTCAAATACCTCAAAAGTGTACTTAAGTATATACTTGAGTAAATGTACTTAGTTACTTTCCACCGCTGGTGTACACCTGCAATTTAGGCTGATGGTTGATCTGTTATTGTTGGTATTGAACGTTCGCATGATGACAAACAGGGACACACATCGAAAGTGGTTTAAAGCGAGGCACTCGACATCTTGTTGACAGTAATTCTTCAGAATGGAAGAGCTTTAGAGAGACTTTATTGTACAGAGACAGAGTGCAGTGCTGGCTCGGACAATCACACACAAATCAATATAGGAATGACAGCTTTTTGCTCATGTCTCTCTTCTCTACCCCGACAGCTGTGGATCAAAATGTCTATGAAATATCTAGACAGGTTACAATATACAGTAATGGAAGATTTGATCGTCCGGCTAAGTATTAAAAGGTGTTAACTCTGAAACGGACAAGTAGCGTTGTTGAAGGAGAATGTGCACGCCGTTAACCGAACCAAGCCGCTTAATTAATGATGCAGTTTGCTGTGTCAAAGGCTTGTGAAGTGCACTGCAATGTTTGTAGAAATATGAGGTCACGGTAATGGTTAACCACAGACAACTGTGAACACTCTCCAGTGTGTTCATTTACAAAACATAATACCCGAGATTAAAATAGGGTGCATTTTGCATCCCAACATGCAGTTTATAGTTAACCCATTCTGACCGGGCACCCATTTTGGTGTCAGCATCATGTCATGCTTTAGCTATTGAAAAATAGCAGATCTACAAGCTCATATCGCGCCACCGAGTGGCGCGATACGAGCTTGTAGGTCTGCTATTTTTGAAAAATCGAAGAACGACTGACATTTTTAGAATCTGATCTCAGGTCAGAATGGGTTAATCAGACCAGTGTGTGTCCAGTGGAAACCTCGTATGAATCTGATCTCAGGTCAGAATGGGTTAAGGGACGCAATAAAACAACGACGTCTGCATCCACGGGATGCACTACTGTACTACTGTACTGTTTGTTTTATTCTAGTTTATTTTGCTAGCTTTAGTTCTAATAATCATTTATTCTGTTTTCTACGTGAATATAACCACATTATAACCATATAAAATTAAATGGGAGTTAAATGCTGCAATTTAAAAATTTAATAAAATGTCCCTGTACTGGGGGACTCATCTAAAAGGCCATCCCTGCATCCCAGGACTCATTACATTGAAAACCTATTTACATCACTGTAATACACAAATGCCTATCCCTAAAGGCAGACTATTAAACCGTTTTTCCGATGCAAGCTTGTACATCTGATCTCTTTTTTTTATCGTGAAAGTGAATAATTTTAAATCTTTTAACACAAATCTTCTCTTCTGGGGGTTCCAGGCACAAAACATTTTCTGCTGCCAAATATATAATTTTGGGGGTCCTTAGCACGAAAAGGTTTGAGAACTACTCATAGAAAGATAGATAGCATTTGTAGAATTGCCCTCAGGTCTTAATGGGTTCATGTCACACCTGTGACATGAACCCATGGCACAATGAACAGTACAGTTGTGCTAAATGAACAGTAGCACAATCATGTGATTGTGCTACAATGCATGATAGAATTTGGACAGCATGAACTGTATGAGTCAGGCTTGAATGACAAATCAAATATCTCCACTTAATTATGCAATACGTTTTCCAAAATAGATTTTTTTTTAGATAGTAGCGTGTGGCTACAATCCTAAACAAGGCCACATTCTGTACGCCGAATCTACAGACACAGACAGAGGGACTGGAGTGTGAGCCAAACACATGGACATGGTATTTTTCTTCCCCTCTGGGCAATGGACAGGGGGCTTTGTTAAACAAAAACTGCTGTGTTCCTATATGGGCTGCTCTAGTGCTGCATTCTTGCTCCAATGAATCTCGATTTTCCTCCACAACATTGAGATCATGATTCTCACATGAATTTCATTTTTTTCCATGAACATATTTATTGTCTTTAGTCTTTGGTTTTGGAACATTACTACATGTACATACACAATGTGGCACCAGCTGGAGCCAATACTGTGGCTTTAAACAGACATCATCAAAGTGCTTGACTTAAACCTCCCTTAAAGTCTCTCTCTCGTATCAAAAGGTTACTACAGTAAGTGATTACTAACTAAGAGTTACTAAAATGAATTGGACAGCCAACTAGTGCTGCACGATTCTTGCTCAAATTTAGAAATGAGATCGCATAGGTGTCTGAATCGATTTTTTTCCGATTAATTGCTCAGCACCAAGCTGCTCTAAAAGTATGTAAAAAGATAAATGCAATGCAAAATGGTTTCATAGTCTGCCTTTAGGGATAGGCGTTTATTTTTCATAAATGAACACTGTTCACTGTTATCTGCGCTTAACCATTACTGTTGACCTCATATTTCTACAAATTAACATTACAGTGCACTTCACAAGCCTTTGACACAGCAAACTGCATCATTACATTGTATTTACTGTAGCGGCTACATCTCGCGCGTGCTGACTCGGCCCCCAGCCTGGTACCCTAGTCAAAATATGGCCCTTGAGGAAAATTAATTGGGGAACCCTGTAGCGCAACTGATTTTACTACTTGAACGCGGAAAATCTCTCGGCGGACGATCCCTACAAGGTGAACAGCTTCAAAATAAGGTTATAACCATCATCTCTCTTTATGGAAATGTTTTCTGTTGTCTTTTGTTGTCTGTTGCCGTTTAGCTGATGTTTTTATCAGTGAAAGCCAAGCCGTTTAAAACTAAAGTGAAACTTAACTGGGCTTTATATGTAAATCTGTCTCTGTCTCCTTTCGTGTCTTATGGTTCGAATTGTTATAGACTTTGTAGCAGCCAGTAACATTGGATGTTTGATACAATCCGTTTATACTGTAGTATGTCAGATAAATCACACAGGACCTTCGTCTCTGAATATATTACTGTACTAATCACTACTAGTGGCACACGACACGTCAGCAAATCTTCTGACCTAAACTGACACTTTAGGTCATCAACCCTACATACCATAATACCGGTACCTGGAATTCAATCTGTTGGTTGAAACAAGATTAAGGGGCCACTTCCACAGGAAGCGTTTTCTGAGCGGTGGATATCATGCCAGCATACTGGGCATAGCGTTGGGCATAGCGGTGGATCACCAGTATACTGGACATAGCGTTGCTGTTGAGCAGAAACCTCATACTGGGCATAGCGTTGCAGAAACCTCAGTTGTCTCACAGTGGTATAATCTGATGGCCCATAGCTGTGTACTTGTACGTGAGAGCACAGTGTACTTGATAATGTATTGTGTACTGAATGAACTGTAGCATACTAGCTACTGGTGACATCTCATCTCAGACAGCAAGGTCAGCTTGCTGCAGTAAGCGGTTGTTATGTCTCAAGTGTTGTCAGTCACGTCATTAGGATCCAGCTCTATATATTTCCAGTATGTGTGTAATAAACTTTGTGAACCCTTGGCGTGATACTGTCTAGTGTCCCGTTATTTTGTTCTCCTGGGCCCGTAGACCGCCGCCGTACCAAAGGAATAATTCAACCGGATTGTCACACACCACCCAGCCTGCACACACACTACCCACACACACACCACCCAGCCTGCACACACACACTACCGGTCTGCCAGAACCAGACGAGAGTCCAGTACTTTGTGTATTACAACACACAGTGTCACACAAAAGCATAAAGAGTAGCAGATCTGCATGTATAGAACACAGAGAGCACTGAAATGCAACGGCACGACTGGGACGAGGAACGCTCTTAGAAATGCACGTCTTAACCAATGGCAGAACAACAACTGACTCAGAGGTCACGCGTTGATCTGTGGCAGCTAACCCTGAACGTCAGTGTGACCATGACATTGGCAGGTACTATAAAGTAGGCCTAACTGATGGACATTCTGTCATGTATGCTAAATTATGGTGATACGTGTCCTGATAGATTTTCACCTGCTGTGTTGGTTTGCCCACAGATATAAATGTTAGGCTGATCCGGTAATGATTGTAAAGTGTGCTGATTGCTTTGCAGTCTATGGGAGCAATTTAAAATTTCACCCAAAAAGCTGTCTTGGCCTATGTGTGGAAAGTATAATGTAGATGACAGATATGGAACCAGCCTCCCATAATATCATAATTCACCAAAACCTCTGAGAAAAAGCCTCTGTATAATTGCAGAGGCTTTTTTGTAATCATATTTGTAATATCTTTTATCTCACTAAGTGAAAATATAAAACAATACGTATAATAATATCATCAATCAAAAGCCAAATGCAACAGCACTTTAAATCTCACACCTGTGTGAAGTGAGCGGTGCAACGGTACCGTGTGGGGGTCCATGGGGGGTCCCCGCAACATCCAGACCCCCAGGAACGCACCCAGGTGGGCGACCCGGTTCCGGCAATGTTCCCCGCGTTACTGTGTGGGGGTCCCCGGAACATCCAGACCCAAGAATCAGGGACAAACTATGTTTTGAATACTTATGCAGACGTGACAATATTGCAAAGCATGAAAACCATAGCAGCAAAAAGTTTAAAAAAAAAAAGAAAAGAAAACAGCATTTTAAGTTGTATAACTCTGTTGCTGTCAAAAATGAGGTACTAAAACAAGTCCCAGAGCTGTGCTGTTACTTTGGTTGGGAATGTAAACAACACAACTTCAGAGCTGCCAACGTGCACACATTTTGTGTACCAACCACGCAATTCTAGGTGTCTATATGCCTAGAATTGCGTGGTTGGTACACAAAATGTGTGCAGGTTGGCAGCACTGCAACTTGCATGCTGCTGCTGCAATATACAGCTTGCAATGTACAGGTGATACAGGCTCAATCCAAATATGCCTTGATCAGCTCTGATACTGTAAATTCTGCATGCCAATCATTTTTCAAGAATGTCCACCAGCTAAAACTAAGCCAGTAATGAGTTACAGAATATGTATACAGACAGCTATAAATCCATGTCTTGAAATAACAGTTTCACATGGCTAAACTTTTTGCCACAATTACATAGTGATTTATTATTTAGTTTATTTGCCCCGTGTCACAGTTTAGTTGTGATTAAACGTTGTTGGTCCCCCCCCCCTCTGAACAAGATATATATCGAACTGCTGAATACATACTGTACAATTAACAAATTCAACAAAAATGTCAATATTTATCAATACTTGTTTTGAATGTTCATATGCTATCTATGCTGCTGCATTGTCTGTAAGGAAGGAAAAATATTTTACTCGCATGTACCTGTACACAAGATGCAACAATAAAGTACAACCTTGAACCTTGAATACTTTTGTGCATAAATATGGATTCCCCAAACTTCATCAAGTTTAATCATGTGTTGAATATAAGTGATATTAATCTGGCCATGCCCACATTCATGGGAGTGATGCGTCTGGTAGGCTACTTTGAAAGCATATAATAAGTTTAAGTTTTTCATAACCATAACAACATTAAAGGGAGTACATTTTCACAGCTGCTCAAGATTCTAAACCAGCAGTATTGCATTTGTGAGCTAGCCCACATTTTTCCCACAGGGACGATCTTTAGACCGCCCACTGGTATATGAAACCGTTCCATTTTTACGACATGAAGGCGGCAATGATGACCCTCTGCAGACAACCGCAGAGACAATTTCATTTGTTCTTTTTTTTTTCAAATAACCAAATTAATTTAATGGCCAAAACCAAAATCCTATTTCTAGACTACCACTACCTTGCACTCCTGATCATGACTTGCAAATTCTGAATTCTGAACACACAAGGCTATAATTTGAGTTAGTTGTGTAACTTAGTTCCCCGGCCGGGGAAATTCCCCCCTGTCAGGTGAAAAGACGCAGCCCCCCCCCCCCCCCCCCCCCCCCGGTAGGCAGAGGAAGTGTAGCGTCCAGGATTACTTTAGATAATTAACACTGGGTGAAAAATATGGGTTTAAAAAAACTAAAACGTAGTGGTAGTGGTGGCACTCTTGTACTTCCTTAGCAGTAAAGGTCCTTGCAAACTACTGCCGATTTGTTTTTATAAAAAACGTTTCCAGTGATTGTTTTGGATGGAATTTTTAATCTACAATGTGCATTTTAAAATTAAACACTTGAATGAGTCATCATTTGCAACCTTTCAGCTGATGATGATGATCACACAATCACTTGGTCTGGCTAATGTGACTCCTGACTGAATCCAGTGGATGTACAAACAGTAGCTCATTATGTAGATCAGAGTCTGCGTTAGCAAGACCAAACATTGTTAAACAGTGTGGATCATTTGCATCAATACTCCTAAATGTGACAAACATGTAAACCCGTGATTGTCTCCACCAGGCCGAAGGCATGGGGGGAGAGTATGTTTTGCACTGCGTCCGTCCGTGTGTCCGTCCGTCCGTGTGTCCGTGTGTCCGTCCGTCCGTCCGTCCGTCCGTCCGTCCGTGAGCAGCTAATCTCGGCCACCGTTAACCCGGTCGATGCCAAATTTTGCACACACACTCCCTGGATGCCAACGATGAACCTCTGCCCCAAACTTTCCACAACGGCCTGTTATAGCGCCACCAGGAGGCCGCTTTGTGCAAAACAAGTTTTTGCACAGTACACCTACACATTTTGTCCAAACATCACACAAATTGGTACACAGTCTCTCTAGAGCCATTCAATGAAACAGGTCTTTCAGATTTCTCAGACTCCATCCTGATTGGTTAAGATTGCCTTCCAAAGTTCACAGGAGTGCTCAGTTTCAAACAAAATGCTGCAAATCATGAACACATCGCGTGATTTCCGTGAAATTGTGCACCCACATTCCCACTAGGCCGAGGACGAAATGCCACATGAACAATTTCAACTCAGCCTCAAGGTGGCGCTATAACTGGCCGAAAAGTGTTTTTACCTCTAACTGCACATCTGTGGATAACTTTGTATGCCAACTCCCTAGAGGCCAAGGAAAAACCTTTGCCTGGAATTTTTCACATCTGCTCTTTATAGCGCCACCAGGAGGCCGACATATGTAAAACACATTTTCTATTATTACTCCTTCACATTTTATCCAAATTTCACGCAAATCGGTACACATGATCTCCATAGTCATGTGATCAAGACAGGTTTGTTTGATTTCTCATATTCCATCCTGATTGGCCACGATTGGCTCCTACAGTTTTCAGGAGTAGCAAATGGCCACAACTCCTCAACGCAGCGTCCGATTGTGATGAAACTGTGCACGCATATTCCCACTAGGCTGAGGAAGAATCCTGGTGGAGACCTGTGCCGATTGGCACTTTATCTAGTTTGACAATAAAGTCGTAGAAAGATTGAGAGATAATCTGTTACAAATGAATTAGGGTACCCTAAAAGCTTCTCACTGTTTTTAGGAATGTCCTGGTCTGTGTGCATCTCATAATGTTCAAGGAGTTTGTCAAGCATAGACGGGAGGCTGGACGGATCCGCTTCCATGGTGAGTATTCAGGGTTCGGTGTGCTACACCAGAAAGATGTCTAAAGTGATTTAAAGAGGAGAACACAGCTCGTCTGCCATTATAACGGAATTCGCAACTTCCCATTGGATGCATAACATATCATCTCTGTCATACCGTATGTCCAAAATTGTTACTTTTCAAGATTCAAATAAAGAAATAGCAGATGTACAGGAGCGTTCTGCCCATCAGCAGCGATAATAATAATACACAATGGCATGACATTGACATTAGACACTGTAGTATGATCAAGTAGGGCATTCCATTTATGAAAAGAAACAAGGCTTCTGCCCGACAGCAACAATATGCAGCTTGATAGGTTCATTACAGAATCAATGGATGTCTTGTCCACATATCTACAGTGGGCTGTTTGTATTTTAATATTTGAAAAGAGGAAACGGGGGCACAGACATGCTTCATTGCTTCCCAGGCACCGTGTTTTGAGCTTGCAGATCTGCTACTTTAGGCTGTAGGGCATTACTTTATGAAAAATAAATACATACAGCAACAATACTGTATGTATCTATTGGACTGGTGGGTAACTGAGCAGGGAGAAAAAAACAAACTGATTTGTGACCTTCCCCATAGCAGCACCGCCATAGTACAGGAGTAGACGATCACATTCTGTAGCTGCTGCAGCACAGGTAAAACGTAGCAGTTGGCAGCACCCCTGCCTGCATATACATAAAAGGTGATGTCAAAATGTACCAGCACATACACTGCTTCTCTGTGCACTGCTTCTCCATGCTGAAGAGTGAGGAGCCGTCATGCAGGCAACATTTGCATAGAAAGGCACTTTCAAAGTGTGTTGATTTACAAGCACGGTTGAAGATATGCCAGACAACCTGACTGCCTGCAGGACCCGAATAACACAACATGCTGCGTTCTTTAATCTTTTTGACAGAATTATCTACAAACTATTCTGTTTTTGCCATAAAAAGGGGTCCACTCTGCACTGCAATTTATTCATCTTAATAGTAGCAATTTGTTTTGGTCTAGGGCGGCCTAGGCCCTTCCTAGGGTATGGACAGTGCAATATTTTACCCAGCCTAAATTGATTTCTACTGTTACTGTATGTATATGGTGGCTACAGAATAGCTACAGAAGAATTGCTGTTCTCATTTAAAAATTCAAAGTCTCAAAGTGAACAGCAACAAGTAAGCTTCCTTCTCTCCGCTTCCTATAGTTAACGGTTGTGAGTTCGCGTCATTCGAGCAGGTACCACCGCCCATTTGCGGTTTAAAAAAGGTGGTAAAGAAATAGAGAAAGAAACAGAAAGAACAGGTGAGATCATGTTTGTGTGACTGTACCCCATGATGCCGGAGGACGGTGCTGTTTGTGTGACTGTACCCCATGATGCAGGAGGACGGTGCTGTTTGTGTGACTGTACCCCAGGCAGGAGGACGGTGCTGTTTGTGTGACTGTACCCCATGCAGGAGAACGGTGCTGTTTGTGTGACTGTACCCCACGATGCAGGAGGACGGTGCTGTTTGTGTGACTGTACCCCACGATGCAGGAGGACGGTGCTGTTTGTGTGACTGTACCCCATGCAGGAGAGACTGGCGTACGTACTCAACGAAATTCAAGGAATCAAGCAAATAGAATTCACCTCACGCCATGGCAGTGCAGGTCTGTGTCTTTTAGACGTTTTAGGATGCAGTGTATATCAGGTTTCACAGTGGGGGCAAGTGTGACTCAGTATAAGAGCTGGCTCTGGTCCTACAGCAGATTTTCCCCCCAGAGCCTGGATGGTAATATGATATGGATAGGCCCGCCGCCATAGGTTCATTAGTAATATACCTAATTGTAAAATAAATGCCTTTTAGACCACATAATGCTTGTATTGGCATTGATGCCTGTAGTCAAGAACTATGTCATAATAATAATAATAATAATGTATTATACTGTTTTTCTGTGCACTATGGTTGGGAAGGGATGCAAATTGAAATACACACAGTATGAGGTAATCCTTTGGAATCAGTTTTCATAGGCCTACAGTAACTACACAGTCCTAAAATAGACTTATTTTGCCTACAGTGCACCTGCTGGGCTGACTAGATTAACCCATTCTGACCTGAGATCAGATTCATACGAGGTTTCCGCTGGACACACACTGGTCTGATTAACCCGTTCTGACCTGAGATCAGATTCTAAAAATGTCACAGTCGTTCTTCGATTTTTCAAAAATAGCAGACCTACAAGCTCGTAGCGCGCCACTCGGTGGCGCGCTAAGAGCTTGTAGATCTGCTATTTTTAAATAGCTAAAGCATAACATGATGCCAACACCAAAATGGGTGCCCGGTCAGAATGGGTTTAACAATTGCTAATGACAAGAAAGACGACAACTAAAAAGTAATCGGGGGCATTATTTTCAGAAGAAAGTCGTTATTTCATTATATCAGACGTACGGTTTAAGCTCACGGGCAAATCAAATCGAACCTCATCCCCCTTCTATGCAAGTATTGGCTCGGTGAGGGGCGATGAAAATATCGATAATGTGATGATAATTAGACAAATCTGATCAGTGGAAGGATGCCTCACGCAGTACCTCCACTGGAGGAAATTATATAAAGTGTGTGAGCAGCTCTTCAGGTCAGCCCCTAGCCAGCAGCACCTCCAGCTGCTACCCCACTTCCTTATTTCTTATGCATAAAGACCACGGCCCTTCAGAGATTAAATAGTGTAGTTCAGCCATCCAGCAGAAAGGCCTTCAGAGGGCTGCATGTGCAGCTGTGTGCACAACAAGGACACCGTCCATTACCAGTTAATGGATTCACTTTCACAAAAGGACCTTAAAGACACAGTCCTTACGCTGCTGCGTGTCTCTGCAGGTTAAAAATAGAACTGAGAGCAGAATGGTTGGACACTATTTACAGTAGCTTCCAAATATCTGTTGCAGAATCTGAGATCTCGATCTCTCTCTCTCTCTCTCTCCCATCTCTACATTCTCCCTCCCCGAGCTCGTGAGTGCGGGGGAAGTGAAGGCTCCTACTCCCTCTGCTTCACACATGCAGTGATTACATCTCACGCACTTATAATTATGATATTCTCCATGTCTCACCGCCAACTCTGAAATATCTTTGAGAAATATCTCAGGTTACATAAGGAACGAGGAATTTACTATCCCTCAACATGGATTGTGAGAGATAAATTGGGCTAAATGGCCCCAGGTGATGCATGCATGTGTGACCAAATAGCATTTAATATGCTTGAATATTATGCAACTACAGAATGTCTATGAAGAGTTAGCATGTACTACAACCTACTTTGACCTACAAACAGGGGATGACTGCCAGGGACTTCCCATCCACTTATCCATATGGTTTGACTCATATGGATATAAAGAATCAACTCACTGAGATAAAACACTAAAGTTAATGCCGTCGAATTATTAAAAAATTCGCTATAAACAGACGCTATCAAATATCACTGACAGACTGTTGTGACGACACAGAGACACCTCCCTGACAATATCGCTGGGACAGTTTATTTATTTTTGGACCACAATACTTATATGACACAATTTAAAATGAAACTTCTACGGCCCTGGACCAGGGGATGAGCGAGTGACATCAGGACTTCATCCCCTGGACCAGGGGATGAGCGAGTGACATCAGGACTTCGGTACAGATTTCACCGTCTGTCCGCTCCGCTGTAGTGCTGACATAATGAAGTGACATTATTCCGGGTAGGGTGTCTCGGCCCTGCGGTCACTTCTCGCCTATAAGGCGTCTTACTGGTAGTATAGTATATGGTAAATCCATGAGTGATGCTTGTTTTACTGTCCATATGTAATGTCGTAATGACACTAGATTATCTCAAGAAAGTTGTGCATCTGAAAAGCTTAGGCTAGTTAATGTTGTACCATGCATTTAGGCTAAAACTAAAGCTTAGGCTAGTTAATGTTGTACCATGCATTTAGGCTAGTTAATGTTGTACCATGCATTTAGGCTAAAACTCCCTTAGTTAATGTTGTACCATGCATTTAGGCTAAAACTCCCTTGGTATCATCATCGGCTGAAATCGATAGGAAAACATTTAACCTGTTAATGATGTAAAAAAGCAGTTCAGCCATATTATGCTAATGTATACAGTACAGTGCTGTCCATGTAAATATAATATTTATTTATTATGTCTTCTTATAAGACAGTTGACAGGGTGGCCCCAGCCTTTCTGCAACTGTCCCCTGGGAGTCTCCACAGAGGTCTGTGCGTCCATGTGTGTGTGTGTGTGTGTGTGTGTGTGTGTGTGTGTGTGTGTGTGTGTGTGTGTGTGTACGCACCATGCACATGTATGTAAGTGCATTTGTTTGTGTGCACTCACTCACCCACTCACTCATCAGTGTCTGGGTACTCATCCAGGGAGTGAGCAGTAGTGCATACTGGGTACTCACCCAGGGAGTGAGCAGTAGTGCATACTGGGTACTCACCCAGGGAGTGAGCAGTAGTGCATACTGGGTACTCACCCAGGGAGTGAGCAGTAGTGCATACTGGGTACTCACCCAGGGAGTGAGCAGTAGTGCATACTGGGTACTCACCCAGGGAGTGAGCAGTAGTGCATACTGGGTACTCACCCAGGGAGTGAGCAGTAGTGCATACTGGGTACTCGCCCAGGGAGTGAGCAGTAGTGCATACTGGGTACTCACCCAGGGAGTGAGCAGTAGTGCATACTGGGTACTCACCCAGGGAGTGAGCAGTAGTGCATACTGGGTACTCACCCAGGGAGTGAGCAGTAGTGCATACTGGGTACTCGCCCAGGGAGTGAGCAGTAGTGCATACTGGGTACTCACCCAGGGAGTGAGCAGTAGTGCATACTGGGTACTCACCCAGGGAGTGAGCAGTAGTGCATACTGGATACTCACCCAGGGAGTGAGCAGTAGTGCATACTGGGTACTCACCCAGGGAGTGAGCAGTAGTGCATACTGGATACTCACCCAGGGAGTGAGCAGTAGTGCATACTGGGTACTCACCCAGGGAGTGAGCAGTAGTGCATACTGGATACTCACCCAGGGAGTGAGCAGTAGTGCATACTGGGTACTCACCCAGGGAGTGAGCAGTAGTGCATACTGGGTACTCACCCAGGGAGTGAGCAGTAGTGCATACTGGGAACCGAGCAAGAGTTTGGAATGCCCTTGCTTGAGATTTATTACCCAACAATAGATGGGCTTTTTCATTCATTAATTTAATATATACTTAAGATTGTCCAGATGTGAAGATCAAAGCATGTGCTCATGCATGTGTGTGCACCTTCACTTCAACTGGTAGACGAATTAACCACATTAACCCTGGCATACCTACCGGTATTCTTGGTCTACAAGATCTATTCTACACAATTCATGTGATCACAAGATCTTGTGATCTACAAGCTCACAACGCATTGCGTTGTGACCTACACACTCTATGCACTGTAAGATTGTAGACAGGCACAAATTCCATGGTGTATGACAAAGTATAAGTGGCTTACATAGATGTAGGAGCAGAAGGCAAGGAATATGTTTTGTTACATAACTGCATGGTGTTTGGTATTTCAGCTCATTTTCACTCCCCCACTGGTGAGGATGTGTGAGCTGTTGCTGCATGTGCTGTCTGTTTGGTGATGTGCCTGACAATATGGTGTTAAACTGGTAATATCGCATCAGAATTACTCATACAAACGCATCAAAACTTGGTGGGTAAAATGGGGTTATCCATCAAACTTCATTCAATTACTGTAAATAACTATGGTATGATGAACATTCATTACTTATAGAATAACCTTCTCAAACCATAATTTAAATCTGTCGATTTGACTCATATTATGTGTACAAATATCCCAATGTAAAGCTGTGATGGACATGGTCTAAAGATCTCTAGTAAAGACCAGTGGTAATTTATCGGTTTGTCAACACAAAAAGGTTATTGAGATTTTGATATAGTAGCTACTGTACATTGCAAACATAAACATATTACAATCTTCTGTTAACAAAGCTATGAAATGTCTAATGGAATGTCGGTTCCTTTCATACATTTGATTTAAGTGATGTGCCCTGCACCACAAATAAACCATTTTGACCTCAATTTACAATTTACAATTTAGGCATTTAGCAGACGCTCTTAATCCAGAGCGACTTACATTAAGCAAGAACAAAAAGCATGGGAATACAAAAAAGCATTTATCATGAAACATGCGTAAGCTAAGAAAGTAACAGACCTCAACTGTAGCCTACTCCGGAGAAGTACTGCATGCCAAAGGCTGTTTGCTTATATGTTTTTGTTTCTAGTTTACATCTCATTTAAGGGCATATGCAGCTTCTCACAGTCATCCAGCTACTCTATGTAAATAAGTCCTCACTCACAAATGTCATCCTCATTGCCATCCCCCATAAAATAAAGGTGTTGCACATTGTTTTTTCTTTCCTAGGAGTAGCTACAATACTGGTCTAAATTTTTTAACAATTAACAATTTCAGTGGTAAAACTAAATCCAGAAGCATTCTGGTAAAGGACCTTGAATGTTGCTCTGTGCTGTGGTATTTAAATAAACCCTCTAGGTGATGTGATTCACCAGAATGTGATGTCAGAGACATGTCATATCAGAGGGTATATGGGCAACAATCCACAGAGGCATGACATTGACATTTAGTTGCATCAAGTCATGTGTGTTTTAATAATTACAGACCGTAACTATTCAAAAACTGTTTTAGTAATGTTTGTATATATCGCCGTCGCTGTTGGGTGGAAACCTCATGTTACTTTTCATTCAATTTAATAAAAATAGCAGATCTACAAGTTCAGGACACGTCAGTTTTGAGCTTTAATGTATCTGCTGCTTTTGCTGCTTTTGAGTGACGCGACGCTGTAGTATGATGAAGTAGGCCAGGGCATTAATTTACAAAGAAACACAAAAAGTTAAAATTTGTCGATGGGATCGAGGTTGCATGTCCGACAGCAAGATATGCAGGTTCATTACAGAATCAATGGATGTCTTATTACCTGGCAAGAATCCACCTACACACTTCAATATACAGTAGGTTGGTTGTTTGTAATATTTGACAAGAGGAAAAGGTGCATAGACATGCTTCCCACCCAGGCGCTGTATTAATAGCACCCACTGCTGCAAATATAGTTAGGATGGTTTAGAAGACAAAATTTGTCTTCTATACGGGACATTTAATGTCCCGTATGTGCAAATGCACTGTGACAAAAAATACCCCCCTTTCCGTTGCTTTCCTTTCCTGGTGTTTCTGTAAAATGACTTCTGCATTATACCTACAATAAAATAGCCAATTTTGCAATACAGTAGGGGCCTATATATACAGTATGTGTCAAGTGTGAATCCGACATTACAAGGAGCATGGCACGCTATATACAGAATGTGCAGAAATGTACAGTAGAGTATCTGTCAATCAATATTGGTCCCAGAGAACAGGCTCATCATTACACTGTATGGCAGTGCTCCTCAACCTGGCGGGCCGTGATGATATTGCAACTGGGCCCCCCAAATAATTGGTCCCAAACTATAAGATTTGAATGATAATTCTCTCACAATCGGTTTTGACTTATCATGAAAATAAACGAACATGCTCTGGACATGCACGCGGCCCACCCATCTGACCACTTCTGCTGTGTTAAATGAGTGTACCGCGAACACTTTTGAGATTTCCGAGTGGGCCTTGAGCCCTGGATCCAGCCAGGAAAGGTTGACAACCATGTGTGGGACATGCGCGTGTGGGACAAGCTGTAGTCGGCTCAAGGTTGGCATGAGTTCACCAGCAGTCCATGACATGCAGGCTAGTCTGGTCATGATGCCTCTGTGGTACCCAACCCAGTCAGGAAAAGACAGTACTGTATATCCATGGCACACTGTTGCCTTAATTGTTTTCACCAGCTGGCATGGTGGACATTGGTGGTCGTCAAATGAAACTGTCATTTTGTCATATAAATGCCACATGTCACATGACATGACACTATTATAGTGTTCAGCCTAGTAAGAGTCTTTTATCCCATTTTTCCTTTATCCTTGCACAGTGTCAGTCAGAACATCACTTGCATGTCTGCAGGAATACGCGGTCAAAAAACAAATACTCATGTGAACAGCCATGTAAACACTAAACAGATATCATATGTTGTTGGGGTGCAAGTTAACTCTGGGCTGGCCTGCATCTGGTCTGTCAGACTGTCAAGGTGTGCAAGTGTAAATCTAAACGGTCGTTTGACACAGTCGGTCCTGCAGACTAAATCTGGTCACAACAAGTCACATACTACAGTACATAGTCACACATACTGCTGCGCTGCAGGCTGGTAATAATAATAATAATAATAAATGCCACGACCAACATGACGATGTTATTCATTTCTTACCGTTCTGAGCCGAGCTGAAAGGTAGCATCAAGTTTCCACAGAGGACCAGCGGCAGCAGCATCACTGCGTCCGGATGCATTCTTTCTTGTTGGGGGTTTAGGAGGACCAGCCGGCCGAGGTCTCTCTCGGCAGGACGGGGACGAATGTGGGAGGGAGATTGCCTTAATGATCGTGGGAATTATAAAAACGGGAAAAACATAACACCGAGTTTGTCAAATTGTCAGCAGAGGATCGAAAATTATTATAATTGTTCTTCTTTTTCTATTGATAATGTCCCCCCCCTCTTAATCTCTGGATAAAAAAAGACCTCGACAGATTGTGATGAATGAATGGTCCGGGACGAGGCCAGGGGCTCAGGGATGCCGATGCGGGGCCATAGGCTGAAGGAGCCTCCTTGGTCACAAATTGCGGAGGAAAGGATATAGAGTCTATTTGCCCCATAGCCCATAGGGATGGACCGCGCTGTGATTGGATGATGATAATAACAGCCACGGGCAACAACCCCGCAATGCAATAAATAGGATATAGAGAACAGCACGAACTGCTGACGATAATATGAAACCAAAATGCAAGATCGAGTTTGTCAGAGGGCATTTTATTGTATCTTTATGTGTTTTGGTCATTGCCCATTTGCCCAGATTGGTCTGTGACTTCTGTGCATGATGTGTGCGTGGTTGGTCATAATACTGTAGTAGAGAATTTAGAGCTAGCGGTTGCCTGACAACGCGGCTAAGCCAATCACAGCGCGAGCGAACGCCCATCCCCGGTATGGGAACACATACAGGCTCTTCCACCCCGGAGGAGGAAAGGTCCTTTCGATCGAGGTGTCCACGGTGTGCGCACACGTATGCGCATCATGGACGCACAGGCAACGCGTCACGGTCACCCCGTGGACAAAAATAATCACGGCGAAAGTAAGTGATGCTTAAAATATGCACACTAGAATGTAATGTGTGCCCTGCACATTATCCCCGTCTCGTCGTGTCCTGACTGTACGCAAAAGGAGTGGGCAAGGTTGTCCGTTTGCAGAGATGAATCTGATGATGATGGTAAGGCAATGCGCGCTCATGACCGTCCGTGCCCCTACTCCTAGAGCGCACAAACGCACACATAAACACGACATTGCAACCTCAAACCCCCATCACGGTTTAGTAATATCCCTTTTGACTATTGAATATGAGGGGCGCCAGGGCACCATCATGATTTTTGTCAAGGGAATGTACGGTCTTGGCTGCAGGTGATCGATTCTGATCGCATCACCAGCTGGCGCATGACAGTGGTGGTTTAGTTTTTCCAGAGAATGTTTTGGTTGGTATTATTTGCTTTGCTGCAGAAAGAAAGTTGAGCCAAGAATAACTCTAGACACTGCGTTCACAACGTCACTCAGCTGAGCAATTTCGGATTTCATAGCCTGAAGCCATGTTCTAAAAATGAACAAAACAAATCAAATTGTGTTGTCAGCAGTTGTCGAGGCTGTTTATAAATAGTATACTTTAACAAAAAAAATCATACAATTATTGCCATGCATGGATCAATGTTTCTGGAGTGTGCATAATTTGCACAATAACAATCTGCGCCCAAGTGTTATGTAAATAATATTAGTACAATTCTGCACAGTGCAGTGCTGCAGAGCACATACTTTAAATTAGTTTCATATAGTTTAAAAATGTAATATGCTTAATTTGATTCAGCTAGTCTAGGAAATATACAAGGCAAATGGGAATAGATATCCTATAGTTCTGACACCAAACTTTACAGACATATAATTATAATAATTTATAGGCCTACTCCTGTTATATATTTAAACAATATATTTCCCCTGCAATACAATAGTTCCATATATCACACAAGCTGTGTAAATGACACATAGTCATGAGCATAAGTTAATAGCAAAGTATATTGTCCTACATACCAAGTACCACTGTGCTCATAGCCACTAGTGAGTTACATTGGGTAAACACTGCCCATAAATCTATCAACACCTCCATGATTTATCTTGATGAAGATCCTTAGGTGTTAAAAACATTGATTTAGCAATAAACATAGTGTGAGTCTAACAATGTTGGGGATTTTATTATTGGTTATTGTTGATGCTGATCTCCTGTAGTTTGTCCTGCACCTGATTACCAGAGTCAATGTGCATGCTCTATCTTTTGAAATTATGACGCACACAACAAAATCTGTATTCAATATCATCTCGTCAGTCTGCTATAGGCTACTATACCTGACAACTAAATCAATGTCCAGTTTTGAGTAGGCTAAGATTATGGAGAAACTCTTGAGCTCTCTGAGCTCATTTTGTAGATTAAGACCCGTCACAACACAGGGCTGGGTTTGGATCTGAAGCCAGGACTGTATCTCATCCAATACATAATATCCTAACATGGCCTCCTATAATCCCTTGTAGAAACAGTGTGTGCTGCTGCTGCTACATGGGTGACCTCATGTGGTCAATCGCAGCAACACAAGTCAAATAAATTATACAGTAGCATAGGCCTATACTTCCAACAGTGTTACAAGATGCACTTCAAAATATATGTTACCATATATGTTACCTCTGATGTAGTGGCATTAAACTGGGATGTGCTTGTAATAGATATATATATATAGATATAATATTGCAATGCTTAACCTATACATTTATGGTATTAAAAAAAAGAAAGAAAAAAGTCCTTCATTCCATTTTGTTTGATTCCAAAATGTTGTAGACCTATACTACTGTACCTGCAACTGTATAGTTCTAACTTCTGACTCGATCACTATTCTATGCAGTATAGGTAATATAAGCATGCCATGTTTTCATGTCAGAGAGGAATTGTAAAGGGCTGGTTTCTGCTCAGTAGCAGAACAATGTTCCCTCCAGTTTGTCTGTGGGACGCCGCGTTTAAAATGTAACCCCACCTGAAACCCTACGCGAGCCAATCGGCTGAGAAGATGTCACAGCACACGGCACACCCTCCTTTGTTCGAAACCAATGAGAGTGGAAGTGTGGCATTTCGCCCGAGGGGAAAAACTTACCCCTGGATGTGTTAATTACGCATCACTTAACTGTTGAGCCAATGTGTTCACAACGGTGGACACTCTGTTGGGCTTTTTACCTCTACTATTCCACTTTTTTGGTCAATCTAGTATGGAAAGTAGACAACAATGGCTTACCAGGCTGAAAAATGAACTTAGCAACAGTCCTGTGGTGTCAAACGTGGCTTTCGGCTTCATCCTCATGGGACTAGAGAAGCTTGTGGAGCTGGAGTTTGAGTGTCCTTGCAGTCCTACATGGAACGGAGTGTTTTCATCTGCCTTCTTTATCATTCCGGCTGTCATGGCCTTTACCCTGATGCAGATCATCCAAGGATGCAGATGTGAAGTGTGGTGCAGGAAAACTGTGTCCCTCTCCAGTTTTGTTCCCGCTATCGTTTGGCTGATTCTACTATTCCTCGACGGCCAGTACTTTGCTTGTGCGATGACAGACTGGAAAGGCAGATTTGTGCTTGTTGACAAGGCAGCTCCGCAGAAATGGTGTGAGCCAACTAGTGAGGGAGACGTCACAGCTCAAGAACTCATGATCCGCTCGCAACAGTTATTCGTTTTCTCTCAGGTAAGTTCAATATTCTCCCAGCTTATTGTACATTATTTTCAGGGGAGTCAGGGGGATGAAGCACCTCTAGAGAAGAGAGAAGTAGTGCATGCACATCCACTGCAGTGTCCGGGTGCAGGGAAACAATAGATCAACAAAAATAACATGAAGTCCACACACTGCTAACAATTAGGCTATGCTCCCACTGATTATTGCTAGCTCACTTCAACAATGCTGCATGCCACCTGGAAGATTACGAAGATCCAGAATGGATCGAACCATTGTCCATTGTACTGAGCACTTAAACTGGGTACACAACAGTGTGTGAACTTTGAAGGACCTCTATCCCATTAGAATATGCACCATTATCAACCCTTGCATATTACAATGTTGCTGCCATTAAATAAATTCTGAATAAGACTGTTATCATTTAGAGAACTCTTATCTATGTGTGCTGTGAGCGTGTATTTATTTGGGAAAATGTATTATTGAAATGACCTAGGCAACTAAAGTTTGCTGCCATGTGTTCTTGTCAATACAGGTGAATGTCAAAGTAAACATATGCCTAGAGTAGTTTGCATTCGATTTTGGGACCACAAAGAGAAAGCATTGACGTAAGGTTGTTGTGTGTACAGTAACTAGTTTGTCGGGTGGAAACCGCATACCGTTATGTCCAAAACTGTTACTTTTCAGGATTCTAATTAAAAAAATAGCAGATCTACAAGCTCAAAACACACTGCTTCACTTCACGCTGTGTCTTGTGGTATGTTTGATGCTCTGCTGTAGTATGATCAAGTGGCTATAGGCCATTCATTTACAAAAAAGAAATGACAGGGTTTTCCATTGCATTGTGTTGTAAATGTAAAAAGTGTTTTCAGATTTCTGTTTTCTGAGCGCCCATACAGATTTCTGTTTTCTGAGCGCCCATACAGATTTCGGTTTTCTGAGCGCCCATACAGATTTCTGTTTTCTGAGCGCCCATACAGATTTCTGTTTTCTGAGCGCCCATACAGATTTCTGTTTTCTGAGCGCCCATACAGATTTCTGTTTTCTGAGCGCCCATACAGATTTCGGTTTTCTGAGCGCCCATACAGATTTCTGTTTTCTGAGCGCCCATACAGATTTCGGTTTTCTGAGCGCCCATACAGATTTCTGTTTTCTGAGCGCCCATACAGATTTCTGTTTTCTGAGCGCCCATACAGATTTCTGTTTTCTGAGCGCCCATACAGATTTCTGTTTTCTGAGCGCCCATACAGATTTCTGTTTTCGGAGCGCCCATACAGATTTCTGTTTTCTGAGCGCCCATACAGATTTCTGTTTTCGGAGCGCCCATACAGATTTCTGTTTTCTGAGCGCCCATACAGATTTCTGTTTTCTGAGCGCCCATACAGATTTCTGTTTTCTGAGCGCCCATACAGATTTCTGTTTTCTGAGCGCCCATACAGATTTCTGTTTTCTGAGCGCCCATACAGATTTCTGTTTTCTGAGCGCCCATACAGATTTCGGTTTTCTGAGCGCCCATACAGATTTCGGTTTTCTGAGCGCCCATACAGATTTCGGTTTTCTGAGCGCCCATACAGATTTCTGTTTTCTGAGCGCCCATACAGATTTCTGTTTTCGGAGCGCCCATACAGATTTCTGTTTTCTGAGCGCCCATACAGATTTCTGTTTTCTGAGCAGTGAGCACCCATACAGATTTGCCTACTATATCATAATTTACCCTAGGGTAGGTACCCCCACAGTAACATGAAGTAATCCTGGTCTCTATACTGTCTCCCCCTGGCCAGCCAGGGTGCCTGATGGAGGCGAAAGGAACTGGTTGAAATAACGTGTTCCTTCCACAAGCTACATCCAACCGGGGAAACTCCCCCCCGTCAGGTGAAAAGAGGCGGCTTGGACACCTCATGCATTGTAGGAAGCAGTCCGTTTCTCTCCCCAGGTTGGCAGAGGGAGTGTAGCGCCCAGGATTACATTAGACAAGTGACACTGAATGGGGTACAAAAACCGTGGGATTATATATATATCACGATTTAAACCCTCTAGTCTAACCTGAGTTGCAACTGTACTTGCAACTGTAGTTGCAACTTGTACCGCTCACCAAAAATAGCCGATCTTCACAACACAGTTCACAACACGCTATTTTCATCCCAGAATAGGCATGCATGGTCCAAGTGGTTCATTCAGTTTTGTCTTTATCAATCCCGTCCCCAGGTAATATTTACCACTGCTTAACTGTGTATTTTGTGTTGCAGGTTATAGGCATAATCCTCCTGATATTCATCTGTGTGGGACTCATAGTATATGTAATCAGAGAAAGCTGCCAACAAGAGGCGGAGATGATGCGGGATGCAAACGAAACAGAGCTTAATATGATCAGGACAAGCTAATGGCCGGGACACCAAGCTCTGCCCTGCCCTGCTCCATCAGTGGAATCTCATCCAGGCTTTACCTCGCAGGAACAGACTATTGTACTTGTAAATAATGCTGAATGGATTGTCATCATGTTTCAAGACTTTTGTAAATAAGTGCCTTTTTTTTTACGTTTCTCCACTCCAAGAGATCTCTGGTATGGTTGACCCTTTCACATCCAAAGGAACTAATCTATTTCTTTTAAGAATGTTGAATGTTGTTGTTGTAATATTCTCTCTAGAGCTGCAGATTTATATGGTTTAAGATGTGCCTTATCATTCAGGAAATATGCGGCATACCTGTCTGTCTGACTTCACTGTAGTAGAACATTTGCTTTTCAATACCACTTAAACCATACACTGCATTGTATGTCAAATAGCGAATGATTTAGAAGCTCACAGTGCATCGCAATGTGTTGCATTGTGAGCTTGTGTATCTGCTATTTTTGCCAAATGTTTGACCATTTGTCAAACTGTTTATTTTTGCATATTATGAAATGCCCAGAATAGGGATGCTAAGGGTTCATGTGGTTAAATGAGTAGGATAAATGGCAAAACTAGCAAGTAGGCTTGGGGAGCATGACTTTCATAGATTACATTTGGAAACAAATCTACATGTTTCAAGTCCTTTATGAACAATACATTTTATATTTTATGTTGAGAAGTGGAAAACACTACTTCTTATAGGGCCAATGCAGCCAATGCTGGAGGTTGATTACCAGTGGTGGGAAAAGTACTACATTTGTTGTACTAAGTAAATGTAGGCTATCAATACTGCAATGTAGAAATAGTATTTTACAAGTAAATATACAAAAGTATTGGCATAAAATATTAGTACGAAAAGTACTCATTATCTAAAAGCGCACAATGCATTGCATCACAATGTGTTGCGTGCTTGTAGATGTAGTATTTTCAAATTCCGGTAGGCAAAGTTAAAATATGGTTGAAGTGGTTAATGTAGCCTACTATGTTTGTAATAATAATCAAAATCTACAAAGTAACTAGAAACTAACGTTTTCAAATAATTGTAGTGTAGTAAAGTACAATATTTGGAGTAGACAAAAGTATAGAAAATTGGAAATACTACAGTAACGTAAAAGTACCTCAAAAGTACAGTATTTGAGTAAATGTACTTACTTTCCACCACTGTTAATTACCACTGAACGTATGTGTGCATGCTGAAAAATGAATATTATAGTCTATATTTTTACCTATAGTTTGAATCATGACTCCCATTGTGTGCTCTTGATTCAAAGAGTTTTAACCACGTAAACCCTATATATACTCTGTCGACTGGGGTGCCTAAGGGTTCTATATTTGTCCCCTCCTTTTTTCCCTCTGCACTAAATCTCTTCGCCCGAAAATTGCCAATCTACAATCTCACATTGTTGTGTGTTGCAATGTGTTGAGCGTGTAGATCTGCTATTTCTTGCTGAATGATCACATATTGTGACATGCCTAGAATAGGAACACCAGGATTCATGTGGTTAAGATGATCAGATCAGCGAGACAATGCTCATAGTAATGTACAGTATTTGCCATTCATATCAAGGCTATACCCAGCCAAAAAAGAAACATTTTCAGTTACAGTATTAACTGTCTGCCTGTAATTACAGTTTTTGTAATAAACCAATTATTTATTTAAATTAAATGCCCAGGGTTTTCATACAATGTCCTATCAACCATATAATACTCATTATTCCAGAATTTCTTATTTTAAGGTTTTTGCACATGTGTATAAAACAAACAAAAGTTGTGTCTGTTGATTACATTAGCCTACATGTTTGTGTGTAAATTTCACTATAGCAATATGTTATTTGATAATAACCAAATTATAATATTTCTATTTTACTATAATGATTTGCTAAGGATATAGTCAAAAGGTTCAAATGGCTACCAACAACTTCTTCTCAATTAGTCAGATTTAATCTTTCTTCTGAAACATACCCTGACACATACACACTTGATTAGAGCAGCAAATAGAACCATAACAAGCAGCACCACTGTTACTAAAAACAACATGACATCTACAGAGTGGTACGAGAACCAGGGCATTCTGTAGGACTCTGTGCGGAGGTGAGCGGCACCTTTGTGTCTCATAACAAACTCTATCCAGAAGATGGCGCTGTCCAGTGGCTCCATTGGCTTGTCTCTGTGTAGCCTAGAGAGCCTCTGCATGTTCATCCTGTAGGAGGGCTCATGGAGGACCTCCTGTAATGCCTCCAGGAAGTTGTTATCTTTGTCCACTGTGGCCATCGAGAGAACAATCGCGCCTCCTCTCTCTTTGAGACGCAGCAGGTTGTCGTATTGGTCAAAGAACAGCGGGAGACCCACAACAGGCACTCCGTGATAGATGGCCTCTTGAACCCCGTTCGTACCTCCATGGGCCACAAATAGCTTTATCTTTGGGTGTCCCAGAAGATCGTTTTGTGGCATCCAGTCAAGCATTAACGTGTTGTTCCCCAGAGTAGCAGGCCTGTCCCCTTTATGCCTCCAGATGACTTTCTGAGGTAGTTTGGCAAATGCGGCAGCTATCTCATCCGTTATGTCAGTGGGCAGTCCACTGATAAAGGTCCCCAGAGACATGATGACGACTCCATGTTCCCCAGAGCTCTGGACAAACTCCTCCAGGTCTGGAGGAAGAGGTTGAGCAGGTTTGCACTGGAATCCTCCCATATAGATAACGTTAGGCATGGTGGGGCGAGGGAACTCGAACACAAAGTCAACTCTCATAAGCCACAGGTCTGCCCCCTGCATCAACTCAGTGAATTTGACTTCTGGTCCAAAGAACTCGTCGCAAAAAGCCTGATATACTGGATTGATTAAAAATATATTTTCAGCTTGATTTAGAAAATAGAAAAGCATGTTTTTAACTCTTTGTACAAAATTCATTTTGTCTGATAATCCTGACATATTCATTGGGATATAAGATAAAGGTGAGGGTGCAATGTTCCTATGTCCCTCCCCATTGGTTACCCATCGCACATTGTAGACAAGAGGAAGCTTTAAATAATGAGCCAACAAAGTACCACCCGCCCATCCCGGGTCAGTAAGAACTAAATCATAGTTTCTCTCCTTAATGTCATTCATCAAATCTGTGTTTTCGAACATGTTTCGAGTCATTTCACAAATCATCCTGGGAATACTTGTGAGGAAATCAAGTGCCATCATTTCCAAATAAAAAAGATTCAATGCAGAGCTTTTGCCTCTTTCTATATCCAGCAGTTTGTCAACAATTGAGTTCACAAAGTCCTCATTGACCGCTTCAGCCACTGGCACAGTGATTGAGTCATAATAGGTGGATTCCTCTTTGATGTACCAGCTTTGATTTGTCCTCACCACTGTAATGGAGTGTCCCTTCGAGTGTAGAGCTTTGACCAGGATATCCATGTTCACCCAGTGACTTCCTTCTATCGGAACAACCAGAATCTTACCTCCTTGGCAGAATGGCCAGAGGACCATTAAACATGTCACAAGGAGGCAAACTGTCCTCCATAGCTGCCATGCCATCGCTTACCTATAGTTTCAAGCAAAGACATATATATGTAATATCTCTAAAAGGTTGAAATTGTTTCAATATATAATGATGTGTAGTGTGATATCAAAAGTAGACAGTCAGAGACACTATAAGATTAAAATGTTCATGCAATATTACTGACTTGGGTTGGGGAGTTAGTTTAGACTGAGCACTGAAATAGCATTTAGCTTCCAATGATTACAATCCTGTTATGTTCTGATGTATATGCATCTATTGGAATTAACTAATTCTCACTGACAATGCCCATTTTTCTGCCCATCAGCAACATTCAATTTACTACTTGTTACTGTAGATATTTATTTTTGGAGATGCAAGAAGAATTGTCTGAGACAATTCTCATAATTCTGCACGTGGTAATAGCAAAGGAGAACAGTCTGACATGGAGGTGATCAAATACACTGAACTAAAGGAGAACAGTCTGACATGGAGGTGATCAAATACACTGAACTAAACAAGTTTGTGCTCAATCCATGGATCCAGGCACCAGAACCCCCTAAAAACCGGTTGGACAATGTAGATTGTTTCAGCTGAGCTGACATTTGACAACATTTAACAAAAATGTACTTACAGATATTGAAAGTCCACCGATTAAACCAAAAACTAATGTTTTGTCGTCAATACGCTGCGATAACAGTTGTAAATCTTTCCTAGTAAAGTTCAAAGTTGTGTGTGTCCCTGTGATTGTGAAACAGTCACAGGGTTAACACAGGTTAACTTTTCTTAACATAACACTCATGTAGTAACATAAGTAGTATGGAAGTCATATAGTGTTTTAGTAATTAAAGTTAAAATTTGTATGAATCAAGGCCTCAACCATTAAACCTATGATTGTGTTTCCCTTGTCTATCAAAAAAGTTCACGTTACAAATTGTGCCAAATGTATACTCTATATCTACAGTATATCTATGTTGACACTCGCCATGGCCACTCAGGTATACGTTCAACTGTCTTTCAGCCCTACTGCCACCAAAGATGAGTCAGCATATCTTTGCTCAGTGTTAAAGGCCAGAGCCCCAGGCCTTAAACCACTCTAACGGTAAACCAGGAGGATGGGCAAAAAAAGACTATAACAGGTCGATATGTAAAGACAATGTAGTATTTATAAAAAGAAAAACCTTCTGTCCAAAACAGTGTATTTTACCTTAAGCCTAGGCCTACTGCGAAGTTTCCAAATGAGTCTTAACTGTCACCTGACAACAGGTTTTTAGAGGGTTCTGGTGGTTTCCAGTCAAGCACCACAGAACCCTACAGTATGTCCAAGCACTAACTAATTAGGACTAGAACCAGTTCTCTGTTGGGTCCTTCCAGGCAGCTGAGCTAGCATCAAGTAAACTCTCGTCTTGGTCCTGGTCTAAACGCTTGATTCTTTAACTCTGCCTAGCGACCACCTGCAAAGGATGGTCTACCTGTTGCAGTGCATGCGTGTGACTGTGTCTGTGAGATAGAAGTTGGTCTTGGGCTAAACGCCAGGAACACTGAGGTGATCATCACCTATAGAACATCATTCTGGACCACACACCTGCCTCCTGTTACTGTTAGAGGTGACTTCAAATACCTGCTGGGCTCATGTATCAATTAGACAGAAAGTAAGGAAAGCACTTGCATGGAGGGCTCGTCTTAATGGCATGGCCAGTGTTTGGAAGTCCAACCTCCCCCCACATATAAAGCTCAGCGTCTGTGTGACCGTAGAATATGTTCTCCTATAATATATGGCTGTGAATGCTGGACACAGAAGCCTGTCCTAAAGAGGTCTGTGGATGCGTTCTACACCCCGGAATGCTACGAGCAGCAACATCAATAACCAGAATGAGCATGGTACTGTACCAACAAGTTCAAAAATAGAAGAAGTGCCACGATGGGAGCTTGTAGATTTGCTATTTTTGAATAGCCAATGTTAAAATCTGAAAATGACAGTTGCTTTCCTGGTTTATCAGAATTACAGTACATTATTGTTTTTTTAGTGCTTTAACATCAGTGCTGCTGCTCACTGCCTTTGGCAGGTTATGACCCCATAATGTTTCTGTAGTAGTTTTCATGAAAATAATCAACTTTTGCATTGTACCTCTTGGAACAATAACAAAGTGTCTTATTGTTCCAAAAGGTAGGCCTAGGCCTACTGCAAAGTAGCCTAGATTTTTTTCATGAAAACTACTTCTACCAGTGGTGGAAAAAGTACTCACTTTAGAGTAAAGTATCTGTAGAGCCCAAGTCCTTGGTTGCCGAGGAAGTTCAGACGTGTGATCGAAATAATTGCAATCCAAACGTTCGCTGAGTTCATATTAAATTATATTTATTATAGTCCAAAGTCCTATACTTTTGTTCTAAATACAAAATAAATAAACATAAACTGTCAAACGCACAGGATACAGAACAGTCAAAAACTGGTTTACCTCTGCCACTGGCAACACCTGCAAGACTGATTAGGTCGAGGGTTAAATACCCTCTCTCCCTGTAACTATGGCAACCTTGATTGGCAAATTGACAATGAAACCTAGAAACAATATGGTGGCTCAAATGGCTCTTACAGTACTATTACTGTTACTGTGCTTATATTACTGTTACTTATCTAAAAGCACACAATACATTGAATCACAACGTGTTGCGTGATTGTAGATGATAGTATGTATTATGTACTATTATGTTTGTAATAATAATCAAAATCTACAAAGTAACTAGAAACTAATGTTTTCAAATAATTGTAGTGTAGTAAAAGTACAAAGCCTCTGAGATGTATTGGAGTAGACATAAATGTTTAGAAAATTGGAAATTCTACAGTAACGTAAAAGACAAGTACCTCAAAAGTACAGTATTTGAGTAAATGTACTTACTTTCCACTACTGTTAATTACCACTGAACTTATGTGTGCATGCTGAAAAATGAATATTATAGTCTATCATAGTCATAGTCTATGAATATTATATTTTTATCTATAGTTTGAATCATGACTACCATTTTGTGCTCTTGATTCAAACTGAAATCATATTCCAAGAGAGTTTTAACCACGTAAACCCTATATACTTTTTCCACTGATGTGGTTAAGATGATCAGATCAGCGAGACAATGCTCATAGTAATGTACAGTGTTTGCCATTCATTTCAAGGCTATACCCAGCCAAAAGAATAAACAGTATTAACTGCCTGCCTTTAATTACAGTTTTTGTAATAAACTAATTATTTATTTAAATTAAATGCCCAGGGTTTTCATACAATGTCATATCAACCATATAATACTCATTATTCCAGAATACATGTTCATGTAAATTTCACTATAGAAATGTTATTTGATAATAACTGAAGGAGCCATTTCTGCCTGTGTGTGCCTTTAACCCGTTTGATGGGCGGGTTCACCATGGGGGGTGTGTGTCACAAGGATTGACATATGGGAACACAGGTGCAACAAGCCAGGTTAATGGTTAATGGTTATTCTTGCACAACGAAAACTGCTGTAATATAAGTATAATGTGTAATAAATGGGAACCTCACCCAACAGCAGTCAATGCCTGGACATTATATTATATACGCGTCAAAAACGGTTTCTGTTTTCTAGCCGAGTGGAGTATAGTTTGAGCTTGCCACTACAATAACCAAATACAAATACTAATATTCTATTTTACTATATAATGATTTGACTATATGGATATAGTCAAAAGGTTCAAATGGCTACCAACAACTTCTACTCAATTAGTCAGATTTAATCTTTCTTCTGAAACATACCCTGACACATACACACTTGATTAGAGCAGCAAATAGAACCACAACAAGCAGCACCACTGTTACTAAAAACAACATGACTTTGTGTCTCATAACAAACTCTATCCAGAAGATGGCGCTGTCCTTCCATTGGCTTGTCTCTGTGTAGCCTCTGCATGTTCATCCTGTAGGAGGGCTCATGGAGGACCTCCTGTATTGCCTCCAGGAAATTGTTATCTTTGTCCACTGTGGCCATCGTTTTTCAGCATTTTGGTGTAGCACAAACTTGCATGACAATTCATCATGTCTGCACAAAAATGTCAAACTCTCCTTATGCTTTAGCATGTGGCATGTCAAACTAGGGAGTTTTCATGATTCTGAATCCATTCCACGCATTAGTTTTGCACAAAAAACACTCCTTGGGCTAATAACGTCCATAGACGTCATGACAAATGTGATGAGGTCAGCACAAATGTGATGAGGTCAGCACAAATGTGATGAGGTCAGCACATTTTGGGCAAGTGGCTATGGTTGTTTTTAGCCCAAGGGGTGTATTTTGTGCAAAGCTAATGCTTGGAATGGATTCAGAATCATGAAAAAACCCTAGTTTGACATTACTTTGACGTTACATGCTACTTAAGTTTGACATTTTTGCCTGCCCCAATTTCTTTTATAGGGGTTTCTTGTGACCCTACAGTCACAAGAAACCCCTATAAAAAATTGCCCAATACTGACAGCCGGTCAGCAAGTGGATTCATGAATATATGTATATAGAGTTTATAGACAATATTTTAGGCCAATAAAAAAGACTATATACCAAATTTCCCACCCGCCCACCTCGACTGCCGGACTATACTCAGCATTGTACCTTTTGGAACTTTTAGAAGTGTCTTATTGTTCCAAAAGGTAGGCCTACTGTTAAGTAGCCTAGATTATTTTCATGAAAACTACTTCTAACAGTGGTGGAAAAAGTACTCACATTTTACATAAGTGTCAATAAGTATCAATACTGAAATATAGCAATCCTGTGTGCAAAAGTCTAAATGCACTTGAGTAAAAGTACAGTAAACATACTCATTACGCAGAATTATCCCATTTCAAGTTTTTTTAATTTTTTATGTCTTTTCGAAATAGCAGCTCACGACACAATGTGTCACAAATGTTAGCTTGTAGATCGGCTATTTTCAAATGGCCGGAATGTATATAGGGTTGATATGGTTAATGTATGTTTTGTACGTATTGGCTAATCCACAAAGTAACTATAGTAACTAAAGTAAAGTACAATATTTGCCTCTGAGATGTAGTGGAGTAAAGTAGGTAAGTAAAAGTAGGCCTATTGTAAATACTCAAGTAAAATTGCACTTACAGTACAGTACAGTAAATTTACTTTTAGTTACTTTCCACCATGACTTTTACTGGTGACGCGCTGCATGTGTAGCAACACTTGGAGCTTGTATATCCACGGCTTCCCAAGCCAGCCATGGCTCACCCTGTTAGCCATGCAGCCTATATGATCTGTGGTGCGCTTGCTATAGGCCTACACTCTCAATTAGGGATTTTCCCAGAGGTTAATTTCACTGATGTGTGCAACCTTTATTCAAAATTTTTAATTTGTATTGGAGTGTGAAGCTTGAACAATAGTTAATTGCGGACCGCTACAGATAAACTGTGGATATTAACATACCAATAAGGACCCAGGCCAAATCCCACTCTACAAGCTCACAACTGGTTGTGGACACTACTCTATGACCCCTTTTCCACCGGTTGGTTCCCAATGGGAACCGGTTCAGTTCTTTTTGGTTTTTAGTCCATGAGCCAGAGCTCCAAAATGGGTGGGCAAACTATACCCAATATTAAAATGTTTATAGGATCAATACAAGTAAATTAATACATGATAACCCTTCCACAGTAGTACCTTTTTCATATTTTTGATTATTTTGCATATTTTCCTACATAATGCCTCATTTGCATATTTAAAAATGTAAAATTTGTAATATAATAAATCATTGCCTTCATGTAAGTACTCAATTGGGGAAGTTTCATGGTGATAACAATCTAATATAGGTATGGTTTTGCCTACTCAATTCATATTAACCTTCCAATTTTGGAGCTTTGGCTCATGGACTAAAAACCAAAAAGAACTGAACTGGTTCACATTGGGAACCAACTGGTGGAAAAGGGGCCTATGAGTCTGACTAAGCTATTGATTTCTGTGCAGGACTTGCCAAGTCGCCAGAGCAATGGTAAAGTGTCTATCATTTTGAAATGATATGGAGAGAAAAGTCAAGAGTCGGGATCTGAAGATTTAACATAGTGTGACATGCTGACATACTGTATACCAATTGAGCAAAAACCCACTAGTCTTGCAGGTTGAAACTATGCCAATACATTAATTACAACCATTGTAATTTTGTTCATGTATATGATTGCTGTGCCAACAAGTTCTGATAATTAGATTTGTTATAATAATAATAAAGTTATTCCTAGATTATTTAACTGAATATAGGTCATCGTTGCAACGTCACGCGTACTTCATCAAAACCTATGGTTTGTCTCCACCTTGTGGTAGAAAACGTCAACAACAGCCGGCATGTGGTCTGTGAAAGGCAGCAGTAAACTACACTATTACACTACAGTCAGGAACTCCAGCACCAACATGGCAGCGACCCGCTGGGGAATCTGTAGTGCCGGAAAAATCAGTCATGATTTTACAGTGGCTTTGAAAACACTCCCTCCCGAGGACCATCAGGTACAGTATTGTCACTTAATGTGTGCATTCAGTGCAACATGTTTCATTTCGCATTGATTCGATTATAGCTAGCTGCTGCGCGCAGACCTGTGTCAGCAACTAAAACGCTTCCGCCATTCGCGATGGACTGTAGTTAATACAATAAGTGAATGCACGATTGTTCTTCTTTTACTTAATATTGATCTAGATTAAACCCCTACAGCCACAGAAGCAACTTACTGCCATACAAATTAGTACATAATAGGTCTTGTTTAGGCTGGTTATACTTCTAGAATAGAAGTAAGTACTTTTACTTGTTCAATAAAGCATTTAAGGTCAAACTTGTACTTATCTGGATTTGATCGTCCAACTCTGGAGGATAATTAACTTTACTAGACTTAATGAATGACAAGTGGAATTGCATCTTACTACAGATCGTGGCTGTGTCAGCTCGCAAGCTCCAGGATGCGCAGGACTTTGCAAAGAAGCACAGCATCCCACGAGCCTATGGCAGCTATGAAGAGATGAGCAGAGATCCAGACATAGGTCAAATGAGTCAAATGACAGTGTCTGTCAACTGTCAACCATTTGCTTTTGAAAAGCTTCAGGGTGGTGGCAAATGGGAGATGATAATATCCAGACAATTCACATCGTATACATTTGTAAAATATTCTTAATTGGCTGATTTGGCTCTCAAATAAGTAGGTAGGCTATCCATTACTGCTCAAGTAATCTCTCAAGGCAGAATATTGCTGCTCAAGTGCTTTTCTTTCAATCACCTAGACTGGAAACCAGATGAATCTTCCATAGGAAATGCCAGGCTAACAATAACCAGGACAGTGACATCATTCCCCAACAAATCTGACCCAATCAAATTATTAATCAACAAACAAAATTACGAAAACTATTGAAACAAAAAACTGTATCTACTGTACTGTACTACTGTATCTGGCCCTAAATAGACAATACACAGTGGCAGAATATTTGAGCATGGCGACTGATAACATTTTACAGACTCAGTGAGCACAGCCGGGCCGGCATATATACGTACAAACCTGGCTGCCCAGAAAGTACAGGCTGTGCTTTTACTGTAGCCAGAAAGAGCTTTTTTCTTTACATTATGCTTATGTTTTTACTAGTCTTGTTTGTATTATTTGTTTCCGATTCAGATTCTGAATATACATTATTTTGTATCATTCTGTATGTAATGCTTTGGTAATATCAGAATGCTTTGTAGCCCCATCTGGAACCTCACCTCGGAGGGAGCGGTTCAGATCGTACTATAGTAGCATTACCATCAGGATACATTTGCTTCAATAAGATGGTGTTGTTGTAACTTGGTACTCTGTGTGTACTGTAGACGTGGTGTATGTGGGAGTCATCCATCCGTACCATCGGAGTGTGAGCCTGCTCTTTATGGATGCCAAGAAGAACGTACTGTGTGAGAAACCCCTGGCAATGAACTCCACAGAGGTAAAGGAGATGGTGGCCTGTGCCAAGATGAACGACGTCTTTCTGATGGAGGTATGTGGAGCGCCAACTAAAGTCCTGTCATGTTCATATTATTATCATTTTGGCTTGAGTATTAGTCTGCAGACAAATTGCAAGTTGAGTTGCAAGTTTTAGCTTAATAGACGTACTAAACAATAGTACAAATATGTTGTCACTGTTAATGCTAAACATTAACATGACATAAATTAAAACATAAACAACATGCATGCTGTAGTATAATTGCGGTAAAAGTTAATCCGATTAAATTAGCATTTTACACACAGTTGTTCTTGTTTGGTTGTAGTTATTGTGTTTTTATATTAGCATTGTTGGAGTGAGTGATAAACCAGCCAAATCTAATTTATAATCACAAACACATCACATGAAGATCAGCTCTTGACGGCAAGAAACACTGTTGTATGATGTAGTATAAATTACGCTTAACCCATTCTGACCTGAGATCAGATTCATACGAGGTTTCCGCCGGACACACACTGGTCTGATTAACCCATTCTGACCTGAGATCAGATTCTAAAAATGTCAGTCGTTCTTCGATTTTTTTCAAAAATAGCAGACCTACAAGCTCGTATCGCGCCACTCGGTGGCGCGCTATGAGCTTGTAGATCTGTAGATCTATTTTTCAATAGCTAAAGCATAACATGATGCCGACACCAAAATGGGTGCCCGGTCAGAATGGGTTAAAGGGATATTTCACTTTCAAAGATGTTTTGGGCAATTTTAACTTCTACTCCTGCATAAAAGAGCACCCAGAATATAGCTGATCTACAAGCTTACAACGCGTCACGAAGTGATGTTTTCTTTTTTTTTTTACAAAGTATATTTATTGGGTTTTTTAGACATTTTTAAGCTTGTAGATCTGCTATTTCTGCTTTTTGAGGGGCACTAGCCCCTCCTATGCCCAGCTTTCCGACTTTCCGTTTGTGAAAACACAAACATTGAAGACGGAAAAGTGAGGACGCAAATTGTGATTGGCCAGAAAGAGATGATGTTGTTGATAACAGCACCCTTCACTTCACACGGGTGTGATTTCTTTGACAATTATGCAAAGATAATTGCGATTATCTCAAATAATTGCAATTGGACGATTATGTAATAATTGTGACAGGCCTTCAGTATAGTGGCAGTACATCAGTCTCTGTTTGTCTCCAGGCGGTGTGGACGCGGTTCTTCCCAGCCTCTCTAGAGATCAAGAGGCTGTTGGCCCAGAGGGAGATGGGCGAGGTGAAGATGGTGAGGGCAGACTTCGCGGCTCCCCTCATGCACGCGCCCAGAGCCGTGGAGAAGGAACTGGGCGGCGGGGCTCTGCTGGACATCGGCGTCTATTGCCTGCAGTTCATATGTATGGTTTACAATGGCGAGAAGCCAGAGTGCATCCAAGCCACTGGATGTTGCTTGGACACAGGTGAATATATAACGGGGTCAGCAAGTGACAAGGTCCTTTACTGTAATGCTACTGGGGGTTGACGGTAGGGCTTGAAGCAACTAGTCGACTATTCAACTAGTTGACTAGTAAATCCACTAGTTGACCTTGCTGGTACTATTTGACTAGTTGATAAGAAAAAAAAAAGATCAGCTAGAATGCTAGATTATAGTCACCAATGTACAATTATTATTATTATTATTATTATTATTATATATTTTTAACATAATAGGTAGTTAAACAACTAGTCGACTAGTAAACTTGGCAACTAGTCAGCTAGTAAAAATCACTAGAAGTGAAAGCCCTAGTTGACGGGAATTCTTGTTTTAGCCGTGTGCTCAACAAACCGGTGTCCGCACCTTCAGTGCAGTTCATCACAATATTTATTTTCTGTTCTAGTCCGTCACTCTCACGACACAAAATAATAAAAGAAAAATACAGTCCACAAATGATCTTGGCCACAGTCACAGCACACACAGAGCACTGAGTGAAAATGTACAAGCATATGAACAAACCTGCCCCCAGCAGAGGCCATATAATTGTTGGAATGAAATTTGTGGACAACAACATGGTTGCATATAATACAGGTTTAAGCTCTTGTTTACACGATGCATTAAGAGGTTACAATATGTAACAATATGTTAGGTTGCGTTTCTCAGTCCATGTGGGGTAGTGTGAGACAATAAGACTTTAAACTGTCCGAATGTAGCACTGAGAGTCCTATGTTTCGGTATTGTACTGTATGTGTCCAGCTGTGTGGAACTGTGTTTTAACTGTGGGTCTTACTGTATGCGTGTATGCCACTTTAGGAGTGGACGAGGGCATGGTTGTCACCCTGAAGTTTTCCGGGAACAGGATGGCAGTGTTTACCTGCTCTGTTGCCATGGAGATGCCCAATGATGCCATCATCGCTGGTACAAAGGGCACCATCAGGGTAGGTCACAGGCGGAAGCAGGTTTCAGCCCACCACAACACAACTCTTATGAAACGATATCCTCGTAGTTTCTGTATAGTGTTTGTTGTGAACAGCCTTTAGAACCATCATGTAACGGGCATGTACCCGAACAAAGATAAGAGATACGTAAGCAATGTGCAACAGGCAGAATACACACAATAAAACAAATCACTTACTTTGTGCAGATCCCTGCCCACATGTGGTGCCCTACGTCACTAGTAGTGAACGGGAAGGAGACAGCGTACCCATTACCAGAGCCCTATCTGCCCACCAACTTCACTAACAGCACTGGGATGCGCTACGAGGCTGAGGAGGTTCGACAGTGTCTGCTCAAAGGTACTGTGTCATCTTTAAAGAGCTGGGGCAGTTTGTTCTACTGAAATACTGGCTGTACATCCCAACTCAGATGCACTTTGTTCGATCTCAATATCAGTCGGCATATATAAATTCAGCAGTGGCCTATAGTAGTAGAATTATGTAGTAATGGACATCAAAGAATGTGCAAAAATTGTTCTATTAATATATACATATATATATATATATGAATAAATGCATTTGATCCACATATGAATACCCAGAGGGTTAAGTGTTAAGGCATTTAATTAGCCAAGTCTGCTGCATAGATAAATGGTAAATGGTAAATGGTGCATTTATATAGCGCCTTTATCCAAGGCGCTTTACAGAGATTGTGCATTACATTCACCCATTCATACACCGATGGCAGCGGAAACCATGCAAGGCACCAACTAGCACATCGGGAGCAATTAGGGGTTCAGTGTCTTGCTCAAGGACACTTCGACAGTAACTCTGGGGGAGCCCGGGTTTGAACTAGCAACCTTACGGTTACCATCCAGGCACTCTACCCCTGAGCCACTGCCGCCCCATAGATGAATATTATAAGTTGCTATGCATTCGAAAACTGGCCCCCGTAAAACCTGAATCCCCCACCTTTTTCCCTCAATGATGATTTCCTGTTTTTAGCTCTATAGAAGAGTATATTTGTACGTCTCCAATTGTTATGATGAATTGAACATGGTGGGCCCTATTGTAAACAAGTGTAATACTTTATGGTGTCGTCCACAGTTAAGTTTTGTATTGAGTTGTGCTTGAAATGTACTGTAATTGTCCAATCTGTTAATAAATTCAATCAAAAAGCACAACCTGCAACGCAGTACAGTCACCACAAGGTGGCATCAGGACACTTAATTTATCACATTAAAAGTTTTACAGGTGTAAAAGAGCAGTGCCATGTCTGTTGCCCACTGCTTGTTTTTTTGTACAAGCTACCCAGCTATCTCTCTCACACAAAATATGTATGAAATGTGTGAATGGAGTGTACAGTTGTGTCTACAGTACATAACGTGATAGTGCCTGTGTAATGGAGCATGTGAGACTGACATGGCACAGTGCCTGTTCAGCAGCCTGATGCCTGGCTATGGAAATCGTCCCCAAGGCTTAGTCTGTTCATTGGACATTTGATACTGCAGTGTCGCCAACCAGTTACAGCTAGTTTCTGGGGCAGTAAGGGTCTGAAGATCTATTTAGCACAGTAAGGGTCTGAAGATCTATTTAGCAGACTCACTGCAACACCATTCATGTAGATCAGTCTCTAACAGGGGACTTGAACCCTAGCGTCCCTATTCTAGGGGTTAAAATGATTGTCTGAAAATACACATTGGTGAGTCCAATATAATCGAAAAGATTTATAACAAACAAATTTATGGATCATCTATGAGTGTTCATTTCATATATTTGGACTGAAAAACGTTGAAGACCCCCCCAATGTAGATGATTAATGTTCCAGTAAGGTACTACAATGACCAAATTATATTTGAGATGTCCCGTTCCTCTTCCTGTAGGGATGAAGGAGAGCCCAGGCATGTCACACGCAGATTCTCTCCTACTGGTTGAGCTGGAAGATGAGGCTCGTCGGCAGGTGGGAGTGGTGTACCAACAGGACAGCCATTAACCCCCAGAACAGATAGGGGTTCGGTCCTGGGGAGGATGTGTCACCAAGTACATTTTACACTGAAAGACACCTGTGACCTGTAAAGAAAACTAAATTACTTCCGAGTGCAGATTCTTCATAGTCCAAGTGGATGAAGTAACTTTTGGGGTGAAAACTCAGACTGGAGCCTTATATTCTTTTGGTACAGTAAATATACACCATACAACTGAAATGTAAGTATGCTCATTTGTAAAAAAAACCTTTTAGTACAATGAAATGCATTTTTCTAGCAGTAAAGTTTTGACTTTTGCAAAGTATACACTGTACCCATAATTCACAAAACCAATTGTTCATAAAAATTGCATTAAAGACACGTTCAGGACATAGGTTAAGTGCTCATCTTTTATTGATGGAAATCCAGACAGATCCGTACACCACATGTATTACCCTTTACATCATGTTAGACCTCATAGCCTTGCATCATAATCAAAAGCAGGTGAAAAGTTAAGACACACAGCTTGGTCAACGACAGACAGGAGTGCGCGAGCGAGCAATGATAGCATTCCTTTATCCACTCTGGTTGAAGAGGGACAGGGTTATATACATACACGCCCTCTCTGGTCCCCAAAGAAAGACCCTAAAAGTGCTCATTCATAACATCAACTTTAATGAACCATAGAACATACTATAGCTCTTAAACTTGTAGGATATTATGCTAATGTAAATACATGTAAAGGGCTTTCGAATACTTCTCTCACAACACAAATAAAAGTTAACTGCACTGAAAGACCTGTGTAACACAGACATCCAAAACTAACATTTCTATAGTTGGACAAAATATAAGTAGTGTTGGATGCCCAGAACAAAAATAAACAATCCACATTCACAAAAGGTCAACTATAATACAGAAGAATGCAACATTGTCTACAGTAGATTGGGAATGCACTTACAAGATATACTCTTAAAATACAGTGAAAGCTGGTATAAGATATCCACATACATAGACAGCCAATATTGGCCATATTCACACAGTGTTACTTACATACTTGAGGGATGGGGAAACCCGACCATTAGAACAAAATGAACAAAGAACAAAATGGCCGCTGCGTGAATATAGTCAATAAGAGGGTTCGGCTTGGTAGAGTGACAGGAGACCAGAGGCAGCAGGGCCCTAAGAGGAGCCCTTTGACGCATTTAAGCAACCACTTTGTTCGCTTTGTAGGCAGAGAGGAGTGTGTTCAGTAAACAAAACAAATGTTTTACAGTTACATAAGTGCAGTTGCCAGCTTTAGTTCTACCTCGCCTCTCCCCCAACAACTCCACCTAAACAGACAGCCTGCTCTGATACATCTTGCCTGTCTTGGAATAATACGGTTTGTCTGAGTAGATATACAGCAGTGTTGTGGTGATGAAATGAGTGTACAAAAACTGAAGCCCTGAAGATTGGGGTCAGTTGAGAGTGATGAGGGGAATAACGACAACACTTAGCTGGAATTGTGTTCGGACTAGCAGCCACCACCCGCAGCTCTTGGGGTGGGGGGGGGGGTGGGGGGCTGAACAAATTTGTTGCTGCATTATTGCCTAAAGTTGCCTAAACTTGGTTGGAGGTCTGGAGTCTGTAAGCCCTGATGGTGGGATGAGGAGGGCCATGTGTGTCGTAGTGGAATGGATGGGGGGGGGGGGGGGTACAGGGATGTGGTTATGAAAGACAGATAAGGGGATGATCAGCAGTGGGCTGCCGTGTCGACAGAGTTCAGGGCACTGGGACCACACGCATGGTGTTGGTGTAGCCAGAGCCAGGACGCCAGCCAGTCAGCACAATGACCACGTCTCCTTTCTTGAAGAAACCACGCGCTTTGCCTAGAGAGGAGTAAAAACAACATTTAGCAGACGGGACAATCTCTCATATCGCGCCACCGAGTGGCGCGATACGAGCTTGTAGGTCTGCTATTTTTTGAAAAATCGAAGAACGACTGACATTTTTAGAATCTGATCTCAGGTCAGAATGGGTTAATCAGACCAGTGTGTGTCCAGTGGAAAACTCGTATGAATCTGATCTCAGGTCAGAATGGGTCAAGTACAGTATGTGCTACTAAGTAGCTAGGTCAGCAAGTAGACATCAAACCTACCATCCTTCTAAATAACATGTAGTACTAGTTTGTCGACAAAAGGGATGCGTCAGGATTGCACATGTAAACGTGTGAGTCTCATTATTCAATATATGCCAGGAACAGCATGACAGGGTTTCTGAAAAAGGTAGGCCCTCGTATGGCAGACATGAGTAGCATGCTTTTGGTTTATTCGATTATTCAAGTAGCTCATGACAAGTTTACTTTCCCTTTGCCATTAGCCCACCCTGAAGCTACAGGATTTTAATGACCGTATAGGCTGAGATTGCCTTGTCGCCATGAGAGTCTTGGGAGCTACTGGGAAGAGAGGCGTCTCACTCATCATGTACCCCGGTATCTCCCCTATAGGTCGCGTTGTACTTGTACCAGATGGGTTCATGTCATCATGTGTACATTGTCAAATATCAAGTCTCACCCATTTCCATGGCAAAGTTGACCCGCAGGTCGACGTCCTCTGCCCACACATCATGGGCTGGCTTGTTGTACAAGACGGGGAAAATGCCACGGTACAAGTGGGCCTGGCGGGCCGTCATGGCGTTACGGGTCACGGCGATGATGGGGGCGCGGGGTCTGTACCTGGAGATCAGGTGGGCGGACCTACACAACAACAAACACTACCGATTAGGACAATATTGCAGCTTTAATTTTTATAAATAATGAACAGGACAATTTGACAAATTGATTAGTAGAGCACAGCCAGGCAAGACAAATCCTGAGGACAAATACTAAGGATTTAATTCCAGTGTCGGATATACAACTGGACACAAAATAGATACACAAGGTCGTTTTTCAGTGTATAACTTTAAAATAGCACACCTACAGTACAGTATCGCTAATTAGAGATCTCAACTAAGCTGATTTAAAACTAGCCAATGCAAACATCGAAAACATAATATTGATGAATAGTGCTTCATCTTGTTTATATAGTACATTTTTGGTGAGAATAATCATAACAAGCTTTCTGGAAAGACATGGCCACTATTGAGCATGATATATTAACCCATTCTGAACGGGCACCCATTTTGGTGTCAGCATCATGTTATGCTTTAGCTATTGAAAAATAGCAGATCTACAAGCTCATATCGCGCCACCGAGTGGCGCGATATGAGCTTGTAGGTCTGCTATTTTTCAATAATCGAAGAACGACTGACATTTTTAGACTCTGATCTCAGGTCAGAATGGGTTCGTCAGACCAGCGTGTGTCCAGCGGAAACCTCGCATGAATCTGATCTCAGGTCAGAATGGGTTAAGATGAAACCCAGGTGAACACCACATCACTGTAGACTAATGTCGCACAAACTATTGAGTTCTGTGCTGCGTTCACGCTGGTGGCGACAAAAACTACAAAACTTAAATATCAGAGGGAAATGACTGATGTGTTTTTCTTCTTTTAAATGGAACAAAGCAGGAATTGTGGAAAGAGAGGAGAGTGACGGTGGTGAAACAAAACATGATTTAGGCTTGACGTGGACTCCAGCTCAACTTTTATTTTGTAGCGTGGTTTCCATTGACAAGGACTTGTAGCCTGTGGCTTTGTCACTCACCACTAGTGTGAACCCAGCAATCCTCTAGCCTACCTGGTACTAGAATACTGTGCTGACTGACTGAACACAACCACAATGATGCTGAAAGATACTTCTCACTTAACCCATTCTGACCTGAGATCAGATTCATACGAGGTTTCCGCCGGACACACACTGGTCTGATGAACCCATTCTGACCTGAGATCAGATTCTAAAAATGTCAGTCGCTCTTCGATTTTTCAAAAATAGCAGACCTACAAGCTCGTATCGCGCCACTCGGTGGCGCGATATGAGCTTGTAGATCTGCTATTTTTAAATAGCTAAAGCATAACATGATGCTGACACCAAAATGGGTGCCCGGTCAGAATGGGTTAAACCACCCTGTGCAGTGCTGCACTTCACTCTCACATCACTTAAACCACCCTGTGCAGCGCTGCACTTCACTCTCACATGCACACAATCAAGGGGGAGGGACAACATCTGATATCATGCAGGTACATTTCTCTCCGGTGGGAGTCGGGGGTGGACAGGCATGCATCTGTGAACACCTTACCTCCTGGGACCGAGGTCCCATCCTCACCTCTCCCCCAACCTTCCATCTCCTTACCTGCCGGTCTTGGTTAGAACGATAATGGCACTGGCACTGCATTTGAAGGAGGACTCAACAGCTCCTATGGCCACAGCCTCCGAAGGGTCTCTGGTCAGTTTGCTGCTTCGCCTCAACCCATCAAAAAGCTGCCTGTGGAAGGTGGCTGCCTCCGCCTCGCGTGCAATCTGAGCGTGTGCGCGTATGATGGACCCGAGGAAGGGAGGGAGGGCAGGATAGGGTAGCAGCGAGTTACACTCAGACACACCACCACTACACACATACACTGGGAGGGAATGACACCTGCTTAACATAGTCTACTGGACATGGAATGTCTTCATAAGTGAGCAAGGGCCCTGTACATCGGTTTAGCCTGAATAAAGTCCAGAAAGTTATGGTGAAAATATATATTACTATTGTATAGCAGTATAGAATAGTTTGGATTAACCCAATAGACAAGCTAAGCAGTTTGGCATTCTCTTCCAGTTAAGGTCAGGCAATCAATTGGTCCCTATACCTGTCCCTACTCTACACCTCACAAGACCTTCAGGTCTCTCTGCGTTTGTGTGCTCCGGGACCAGCTAGTTGTGTGAGCCCGACTGCCTACCTTCCAGAGCCAGTGAGCACAATGAAGGCAGAAGCTAAGATCTTAAAGGAGGCCTCGACGGAGCCGATTGCGATAGCCTCGGCAGGATCGGTGGAGTGTGGCACGCCACGGCGCAGGTCCTCGAACAACTGGCGATGGAACACTGCTGCCTCTGCTTCACGAGCGATCTAGCACAGGCCAAGAGCAAGATGCCACACACCAGGCAAAACCCACACAAATGTACAGTAGGATAAAGGACAGATGAGGTGAATGGTAGAAAAGTGAGGAGAGAAGAGGTGAATGGTTGAAAAGTGAGGAGAGAAGAGGTGAATGGTTGAAAAGTGAAAATGTAGGAGGATGGATGGGAAGAAAGGTGATAGACAGGTGGAAATAGATGGCACAGAAAAAGAAATGAAGAGGTTTTAGTAAAGAATACAGTTAGTGGGACAAAACAGAACCATTAAACGTATAAAAATGCTTGATTTTAAAAAAGTGCATTTAGGTATAAAACAAAATGCTGATGGGTGGCAATTTCATTGCTGCGATGACTGTCTAAATTAAACATGCCATCCAATTTGATTTTGTTCAGACTGGATGGCTGTAAAACTGATTGAAATGAAGCAGACAAATGAAGCCAATATAGGTTGTCAAGTCATGCCGCACAAACATTATGCAAATTCAATACAGTCGAGGAAACAAGTGAAAGATTTAGAAAAAAAAAGGTTTTACTGAAAGGATAACCAAAATGTTAAAAAATGACTTAAGTGATAGTTCCGATTTTTTTTAACTTAAGCAGTATACTTGCCATTAATATAGTGGTTGAAACTGTATTAATTGCCTGAGTCCCGTGGTGGGAATACGGCTCTGGTTTTGGTGAAATATTAAGTAATATTAAGTTCCGGTCATTTTGTGGGGGGCACAGAGGGCCATGCATTAAAAGTAAATTAATTCACAAAACTAACTATGGTAGAAATGGGTCAACAATACAAATAACTATAGTGCAACTTTCGTTCATTTTTGACCCCACCTTCACACAGAACTATGTTTCGTGTCCATATCACTACGCCCAAAACATTGTTCCATGTGATAGAGGGGTCAAAGTCGAACGAAGGTTGCGCAAATATTTTAGAAATAGGTCAGCAATACAAATTACGCTAGTTTGTGGATTATTTAAAATGAACGGAAGCGGAACTACTCAATATTCAACAAAACAAGCAGAACTCCCAGCACGGGAGGCGGGCAATCAGTTAATACAGTTGCAACCACTATATTAATGGCAAGTATTTCTTACAGCTAAAGTTAAAAAAAATTATGAACTATCCCTTTAAGATAGAAGGATAAACAAAATGTTACATAATGATTTAGCCAAGTAGCTTAGTCTGTATATAAGAGTACACCATCATATCATCCCTACATTTGTGCAACTGTATGGATTCAGATCAGTACTGATGAAACAATGGTTTAAAGTTGCAATACGTGCCGACTGCTGAGGCCTAGATGCACATTAATGCAGAGTCACTCCTGCATGATGCAACCAGGATGACTGCAGGAATAGCATAGCCGGGGCACCATTCCATTTTGGGTTTATGAAACCGCTACGTCATGTTGTAGCATTGTTTTGTAGTCATTAATCTTCCGGAACTTCCTTTTCCCTCAAACCGATTTCTCGATAAAAGCTACAAGAGCTTTTATTGTCATCCAGTTTGAGGGAAAAGGAAGTTCCGTTTGATTGTTCCCGTCTGTACAAAACAATACTACAACATGACGTAACGATATCATCCGTTCCACACGGCACTTTTGGAACAGAGACCAGGCTTTCCTCCGAGGTGGAAAGCCTGGTGAGGCGAGGTTAGTAATAGCAAGGAGCCCAATACAGTGAGTAGAGGTTAGGATGGACCTGAGCAGAAGGGCTATGGACACTACAGCATAAGCCACATTATTCATCCATGCAAATTCTGCTATCGCCCTAACAGTATTCTTCATTGAAAAGGAACTGCCGTTAACGGTTGTAAAAATAAGGAGGTTTACAAATTGCTGACCCTGACAATCATACAAAACAAAAAGCAGGAGAAAGAAATAGCCATGCAAATCCACGTCAAGGACTAACGGAAGATCAACCCGTCAAATAAAATCTTCATGCTTGAATACAGACTTTATTGTCTGTTTATATTGTCAAATCAACAATAGTGTACATTTCAATGAGGCAATGATGTTACCAAAGGCATTGGGTGGGGTGTGTCACTCACCATGTGCTGTGTGCGTACTGCCTCGATTGGGTAGTCTCCCTTGGCGGTCTCTCCACTCAGCATGATGCAGTCAGCTCCATCCAGCACGGCGTTCGCTACGTCGCTGCCCTCAGCGCGGGTAGGCCTGGGCTTCTTGATCATGCTCTCCAACATCTGTGGTTGGCAGTGAGGCGATGTTGAAGTTTGAATATTATGTCACATAATTATGCTTCGTTAGGTCATCTTAAGTATCTTTGAAAAGGCACAAGACAATGCATAAAATCCTTATGCAGGGGTGTCTCATGTGGGAATATATTCTGGGGGAAAATATTGCAGGGTTCCAACAGTCTGTTGCTGAACCCTGTATATGTGGACAGCATATTCAGATCTTCTGAGTACATGCTGGACTCACTGAGAGGAGGGTTCCATTGTCTGTTGTACCGTGTATGTCGTCACTCGCAATCTTCCGCCGTAGCCTGAAAACCCACCTTTTCAGACTCCATCATGGCCCATAGCACTTACCCTAACCCCTTAGATAGCATTTCTGTTGGCTTAGATAGCATTTGACACAGACTTATAGCATGTTATGTAGACAGCACTATAATTGTATTGTATATAGTCATAGCATAGTAGTAAATATGTATAGTTTATATGTAGTGCATGTATAGTTTCATTATATAGATATTCCACTGTTACTTTCTTAGCTTACGCATGTTTCATGATAAATGCTTTTATGTGATGTATTCCCATGCTTTTGTTCTTGATTAAATGTAAGTCGCTCTGGATTAAGAGCGTCTGCTAAATGCCTACATTGTAAATTGACTGCATATTCATTGTTTTGTGCATTTGTGACGTACAGGACTATACTGCACTCTCATACCAGCCACTACCAGTAAAGAAGCAATCAGCAGCAACGTGTGGTCCCTTCTTTCCATCAAAACAAGTGTTAGCGGATGTGCAGCCAGCTAATCTGACAGAGCACACCCACCCGTTACACCCCTGTTAGCTTAGCCAATTGAACCCTAGCAGTCTTATCCTGGGACAAACATTCTGCAAAAACAACAGGTCTATAACCTCACAATGCGTCGCAACAAGATATACTGAGGTTGTATATTGGCAAATATCAGCAAAGAAATTTAGTGTAGAGGGAAAATTAGCAGGACTGAGTATAGTCAGTAATTCTTCAAAATATCATTACTACTGAACTGACCTGTGTGGCGCAAGTGATTGGCTTGCCGGCTTTGTTGCAGCGACCAATCATCATCTTCTGTGCCAGGAACACCTTCTCTGTTGGGATCTCGATACCCAGGTCTCCACGGGCAACCATGATGCCGTCGCTAGCATGCATGATCTCATCGAATCTACAGACGAGGTGTGGAAGGTTTTATGCAGGGTTTCAAAACAAGGGTCAAATAAGAAAGAAAAGATGCATTGAAATAAGCCTGGAGCAAATTGAAAATCTGTGGGGATGTAAGGTGTGGTTGTCTTTGCTCACAGGTACAGGATTGTGTATGAAACAGAATGCACCTGGATTTTCAGACATTCAATGATATTGTGGGATGCATGCAAGCCAAAATGTCAGGATAAGGTACTGTGGATGCGTTTTGACCACTGCTCAGAGTAGGTGTCATTCTAGAATTCACTGCTGGAATCTTTTGAGGTGTCGGAGAAGCTAATTCAACCAAATAGACCAAAGAAAGAACCCTCCACTTGATAATACCAGCCAACACATTTGCTCCAACAACCCCCTCTCCCCTAGGACCTAAACTAGATTTGTTGGTTATATCATATCCTGTGCATTGGTGAACACACACACACACCTGCGCACTCCCTCATGGTTCTCCAGTTTGCTGATGATCTTGATGTCCTTGCCCTTCTCCCCCAAAACGGCTCTGACTGCAGCAACATCTGCAGCCTTGCGGATGAAAGAGGCGAAGACCATGTCCACTCCATGCGCCAAGCCAAACTTCAGGTCCTGGATGTCCTTGTCCGAGACGGCAGGCAGGTCCACAGCAGCCCCAGGAAGGTTCACTCCCTTCTTACTGCCCAAGGTGCCTCCATTCTCAATCTCACAGATCAGGTAGTCATTGCCTATTAAAGAAAATTCCACCATCAGACTCTGTAGATATATCATGAATCCAGTGACATTCAACATAAGTATTTTGTGTTTAATTCACCTTTTGTGCTAGAGGTTTTCTACATTTTCCTGAATGCCATTAATTCATCCATAGCCACTTGAGCCCCATTTCAGGAAAAGTGAAAACGGATATATAAATTTGCAATTCATCCTTGAAAAAGTGCATTTAGGACCATTAAAGGTGTAGGGCATTTTATTTTGAAGTTTCAGACGGTTTCAGCTGGAAACACCGCTCTGACGTTTCTGAACAAATCAGAGCGTCGCATCCCTTCAGGCGATGGGATGGTAGCTATGCTATGCAGGACACATGGACTGACTTTGTCTGATAGTCGGCCAGCTGTACAAGTTTACTGTTATGTGGCTTATTTCTACCCTATGTTTTCAGGTACATATTTTAGCGTGATGATTAAGTTGAAACCGAGTAACACTGTCTGGATGTTATCTTGAATGGGAATAAAAACGGAGGATTTCTGTTGGACGGATGCGCAGAAGATATGGGGAATTAAACTGGTGAGCTTCATTTGTATTGACACGTAGCACGTTTTCAGGAAGTAATAAAAAAGGTTTTTTTTAGCTGATGTAAATCTGGCTCAATTGGTGAAACAGGTTGCTTCTTTTGAGTTTGTTGCTTTTGCTGGTTTAAGGATTAAAATAAATAAATACATATAATATCCAGATTTTAGTTATTTATTTTATAGTGAGGAGAAAGCTCAAGTGAGTCTTGGTCCCTTCTCCAGCGCTCCCTCACCTATCTCCTGGACCTGGAGGGACACGAGTCCGTCATCAATGTAGATCTTGCTTCCGATCTCCACCACATTGCCAATGTTTTTGTAGTCCAGCCAGAGGACCTCGTCGCTGCAGTTCTCCTGAAAGCTGTCGTCCCACGTCAGCTTGATCAGGTTCCCCTTCTGTAGCTCCACCTCAGCTGTTCCACTCTGTTACATCAGCAACACAGGATTTATTTTGATAGCACGGTGAACAGAGACAGGAAAGAGAGGGGGATGGCATGCAGTATAATGCCTGGGGTCAGATGTGAACCCAGGCCAGCTGCAGAAATACTATAGCCTTTTTACACACACACACACACACACACACACACACAGCTTTGTTTTAGCTCATTTCCCTTCTGAGCCAGAGTAAGCTAAGTTATTGTTAGTGGTGCGATTAGGGGAGTAACATTAAGTGTTGTATGCACTCCTTAACCTGCAATTGCATTACCCAATTGTCTGAATAAAGCAAATGCATTTTTTTCAAGTAACTTTGTACTAGTTTCAAATTTCCAGCACAACTTTAGTTTTCAAAACAATACTGGTGTTTTGCAAACACGGGGCTATAGGGCAACCAGCCACTGTGGCCATCATTTTTTTTGAATATTCTGTTTTTTATTTTCAATTTTTCACAAAATACACAGAACACCCGTCCACAGCCCTCCCCCCTCCCCACATACAAACCCACATACATAGAATACAACACAGTTAAAGCATAATAACAATAATAATATTATACAAAAAACGTGAAAAACAAAAAAACTAAACTAAACAAAACAAAACAAGAGACAAATCTACTATACACTAGAAATTTGTTTCCGGTAGCAGTCGATCCAGACTGAGATAGCTATAACAATACTGATACACGTTCCCTTGGAATTCAGTCAACAGTCATGGGCTATCAGAATGAAAATCCAGCCATAATTGCAAACGGAGAAAGTCCAAATGAAGTTGGCAGCTACACGGAATTTACCATCCAAATGTTTTGAAATTGTAACCATTATATTCAAATGAGGATTGTTCACCGTTGAAGGCTCTGTGCCAAAGTGTGTAGCCCTAAAATCTAGAAATGAGTTTGCATCTTTTTCTCTTCCGGTTTCCTAGTCGCCAAATCTTTCATTATTATTTTTTTGTTAGATAGCAGAAATAAAGTCTGTGTTTAACACAATCTAAGCTTACACAACATAAACATATGTCAGTAAATACCACGCTCGGGTCTTAACCCATTCTGACCGGGCACCCATTTTGGTGTTGGCATCATGTTGTGCTTTAGCTATTGAAAAATAGCAGATCTACAAGCTCATATCGCGCCACCGAGTGGCGCGATACGAGCTTGTAGGTCTGCTATTTTTGAAAAATCGAAGACACTTTTAGAATCTGATCTCAGGTCAGAATGGGTTAATAATGAAACAGTCAGGATGTAATAGACATTTTTAGAATCTGATCTCAGGTCAGAATGGGTTAAAAAAGGTGGTTGCTTAAGTGGCTAAATGACAGGTCTTCAGGGACATTACATGTCAACCTTTCAGACTATGGTACTAGGCTACTAGCTAAAAACATTCATTTACTGCTGCTCTGACAGTAACTTTCAGACTATGGTACTAGTGGGGTTCCGTCTCCATGTTAAATTTAGTTGTCATTTACAACTCATGTAAAAGTTTCACTTTCAGTACTAATTTGAAGGTGAGGGTCTATAGAACCATTTTGGTTCGAGTGGCAATCACCAAAATAAAATAATTGGCCTATAGGGGGCGTAGTCAGGTGCCAACCCTCATCAGCCCTACCAAAATATGTAAACTGTTGTAACTTTTGATTAAATTATCCAATCTGAACATATGATATATGTATGGATTCACAATCAGGAGTAGCATTTGGTACTTAAACCTTATTACACATATAATATTTGTTTCCACCCAGTATTGGTGTATATCCACAAAATAGCAGGAAAAACGAGCTAAAAACTAGTAGTGGGGTCCCTAGACAGAACGTCATTTACAACTCAACAAAAGTTTAACTTTCACTTCTAATTTGTAGATAATGACCTATAGAACAATTTTAGTTCGAGTGGCAAGTCTACAAATTAAAAAATATATATATTTTGCCAAATTTCCAAAATGGCCAAAATCGGAATTATGTTTATTTGAAAAATGTCTTAATTTTATTATATTGCTGTTTTTTCTTTGTTTTTCTTGCTATATCAAGTTAATCCTGTGTGAGGAATCAACTGGATTTCAAATATTAATGTTTTGAATAATCTGATATAGAAACAAAATAAAGATGGCTGAATTACTACATTACGCCTAACTTCTATCCTGTTGAACCTAGAATGGTGATGTTGGTGCCTATACCTATGTTATCATGAATGACTAATTGTATAAAAACAAAATACATATAATAGGACAATATATAATATTTCACACAAATGAGACAATGCAGTACATATGTGGGGAACTAAAGTTAGATATTGGAATATAATACACCACTCCTGTGTTATATTTGTTTATTTTATTTTAGTTAGTTATACTATGTACTGCCACTATAGGGGGCAGAGTAGCAGGTGTGTCTTAATTGTTCAGACTTGGTATCTTGTTAGTTATAATACACATACTGCAGAAGAGCATGAGCTGCACTGATTGCTCTCCTGTGGTATTGATATTTTGAAGGTATACGCAAAAAAGTTAAACATGTCATGAAGGATCCTAAAGTGTTTTTTATGAATATGGATAGTCATGTGGGATAAGTGGCCATCCCAATAGTATGAGCTAGCATTAACCAAAGTAGCCTGTAGCTATAGCACAGGCTAAAACTAAAGGCTAGCTACAGTATAGCAATTATGCTGAGGAAGAAATTGTGTTTTCATTATTTTCATTATTATTATTACAATGGTAAATGTGAATGTAGCTATATGCACTGCTGACTGTTTTCTTGTATTAATATGTTGAGGCAAACTGTTAAATACAAAAGTTATATAATAATATAATATTTTCTATATTTTTTCATGATATGACCCTAACAGAAAACTAAACCTGGATAAAGTATTTGTCTGTTATGGCTGGGACAACGAAATGGCAGTTGTGCATTTTGTGCCAAAAGCAAACTGAGGAAAGACTTGTTTGCCCTCTTGCAAATCCAGTTGCCAGTCGTAGAGAAGGACATCATAAGCCTTGCAAGTCAGTTCAGAGCAATTGACGCTTCTCGATCCCCACCCAGACGTAGAACTTCCAGATGCAGAATCCATGAAGCGAAATCGTGCATTCTGGCATACAACTTGTCCGCATCTGTATAGGGCAACAGCACTTGACAGTGCAAAAAAAAGGCATTCTGGAGGTGCTGTGGCATTGGCAAGAAGATCATGCCGGACTGGTGCACCTGTTAATCGTAATAAATGTCTCTTTTGTGGTGAAGAAACATATGCAGCAGACCATTCATTCCAGAAGGTAGAACTCACCCAAGAGATAAACGACAAGGCAGTTGCGCTGGGAGAAGACCGTATCGTGGCACTCCATGACTATCCATATTCATAAAAAACACTTTAGGATCCTTCATGACATGTTTAACTTTTACCTTCAAAATATCAATACCACAAGAGAGCAATCAGTGCAGCTCATGCTCTTCTGCAGTATGCTTAGTCTTATAACTAACAAGCTACCAAGTCTGAACAATTAAGACACACCTGCTACTCTGCCACCTATAGTGGCAGTACATAGTATAACTAATAAAATAAAATAAACAAATATAACACAGGAGTGGTGTATTATATTCCAATATCTAACTTTAGTTCCCCACATATGTACTGCATTGTCTCATTTGTGTGAAATATTATATATTGTCCTATTATATGTATTTTGTTTTTATACAATTAGTCATTCATGATAACATAGGCATAGGCACCAACATCACCATTCTAGGTTGAACAGGATAGAAGTTAGGCGTAATGTAGTAATTCAATGTACATTGGCAGCCATCTTTATTTTGTTTCTATATCAGATTATTCAAAACATTAATATTTGAAATCCAGTTGATTCCTCACACAGGATTGACTTGATATAACAATAAAAACAAAGAGAAAACAGCAATATAAGAAAATTAAGACATTTTTCAAATAAACATAATTCCGATTTTGGCCATTTTGGAAATTTGGCAAAAATATATATTTCTTTAATTTGTAGACTTGCCACTCGAACTAAATTTGTTCTATAGGTCATTATCTACAAATTAGAAGTGAAAGTCAAACTTTTGTTGAGTTGTAAATGACGGTCTGTCTAGGGACCCCACTACTAGTTTTTAGCTCGTTTTTCCTGCTATTTTTGTGGATATACAGTATACACCAATACTGTGTGGAAACAAATATTATATGTGTAATAATGTTTAAGTACCAACTGCTACTCCTGATTGTGAATCCATACATATATCATATGTTCAGATTGGATAATTTAATCAAAAGTTACAACAGTTTACAATTTTGGTAGGGCTGATGGGGGTTGGCACGTGACTACGCCCCCTATAGGCCAATTATTTTATTTTGGTGATTGCCACTCGAACCAAAATGGTTCTATAGACCCTCACCTTCAAATTAGTACTGAAAGTGAAACTTTTACATGAGTTGTAAATGACAACTAAATTTAACATGGAGACGGAACCCCACTATACTAGGCTACTAGCTAAAAACAGTCATTTACTGCTGCTCTGACAGTAGCCTGACCTAAGCAGAGACATTTCTGGTCTAGAGGGGCGGGTCGCGCCTCAGAAAAGCGCGCACCCTGATTGGATCTCATCGATCTGTCCGTCACCCCCGGCCCCTCCTCTCCCCCCTAGTGCAGCGCTACGTCACATCATTTAGAGCGACGCCTACGCGGAAGGGTTGACTCCCACTTTTAGACTGGTTCAGCCCACGGCTTTTTCCAGGCTTTCATCTTTCGCGCAGACGAAATGAAAGCCTGGGTATCGAGGCTACTCTGACAGTAACTTCGCTGTGCTTAGTGTATGGCAAACACTGAGCACCAAGAAGTTGACAAAACACCAACCATTGCATTGTGTTCACAATTCAGAAATCAATCTGGGGTCAAAATGATCTCCGAGACCAGCTCCACGGTTTCTGACTTTGTTTGGCTTTTACATGGGCGCACAAGATTTTGTCCACGTTGAAATTAGCATGAAAGCACAGCTTTAGGTAAAAAAAGAAAAATTGATCAATCTGGTCAAAGTGGCCCAGGGTTCCATGCATATTAAGTCCATGAGACAACTTACGCCTTTGATGAGTCCAGTCCTGATCTCGGGGCCCTTGGTGTCCAGAGCGATGCCAATGGGTCTGTAGTGGATGCTGCCAGGACCAAAGCTCTCACACGCCTCACGGATATTCTTGATGGTCTCGCTATGGTACTGTATCATAGAACAGATTCAAGAGACATTAATGCTTCAGGTATTTATGCAAACATTAATGACTTAAACCGTCAAATACCAGGAACTGAGCATGGCCACGCTGATGAAGAGGCTATTGATATGGATACAGAAGCTTAAACAAGCTGGAGTCTGTAGTCAGATTCATAGCACCCCTTATTTATATAAAGATGAGCATGTAGATGATGCCTTTACCAAGAGAACTCACTGTGAAGAAGTGCGTGTTGTTCAACAATTAAACAGGGTAGCATCAAACCTGCATTTCAGGACAGTCTTTCTAACGCCCCAAATCATGGCACAGAAATTGGAATTTCCTCATATTATATTTGTAATACACTTTAACGACGCACATAAAACTCTGCGTGGTTTCATGTGCATGTCGGATATGATTTCTACATGCACAAGCAGCATTTATTCATTGCCTTTTTTTATGCACCTTATGTAAATTGGACTTTGTACATTGGATTTTACTGTGCCTTCCTTTTTTTACTTTTCTGTGTTCCCTTTCCAAATTCTTCCTGCAACTGTAAATGTTGAACTTGCAAAAAATAAAAATAAACTCACCCATTGTTTTACACATTGTAATCATGTGATGACAATAGCGGATAGTGATTGGGATAGCGGTTCAGATAAGTAAAGAGGCGGCAGGGCTGGGCAGGGCAATTAGAAGATAAGGCATATCTGACAACTAGTAATGATAGTCATAAACATGACTCACAAAATATAATTGCTGCGAGTCCCTGCATTTTAAGCATCATAGAGGAAGCAACTTAAAAACTGTCTGGGTTGTTCACATAAGCCCGAGTAGACGATACAATTACCAAAAGTTTTTTTGAAAGTGAAATATCCCTTGAAGCATCATAGAGGAATTTAGGAGCAATGTGGTTTCTTTTTGCCAGGTGCTTGGACAACCTGGACTACATTTGCTACTACCTCTAGTAGCGACCGTAGTGGACACGTCATGATTGGCTGCCTCGTCTCCAGGCTGCCTCTAAGGCTAAGCCAACGGGAGACTTACCCATAAAACCCATACTCTGAACGCCACAACGTGAAGCAGTGAGCCGAGGCAGAGGATGCGGCACACAAATTATACTGTGTACAGTAGATGTTCATAAACGAGAGCTTTCTGCACCTGGCAGTTATGAGTCAAGTAATAATGGTTAACATGTTTCATCAAAACAGTTATTGAGTAAAACACATTAATTAAACACTACATTGTTAATGTTTAACATGCAACATTAAAAGTAAAAGACATGCCAAGTGTGTGTCATTGACATAGTCAGTGGTATTGAATGGTTTATCCTGAATCTTTTGCAGCAGATTTATCTGTGATGTTTCTTATTAAACTGGCTTATGGCCAGCCTAATTAACAGTGGATTGTGCCTTCTGCCTGCACTATTCATATGTTTAATTCGTAATTTTAATGCCAATAGAAAAATCTGTGATATACACACTATATCTACTATATCTCATTTTAACACAGCAATCCTATAGTATATTTTACGCAGTCCTGATGGTGGCGGTAATGTCACCATTATGCCGGTTTAACGAACCATAACATCCGGTAGTAGCTTTGGACTGTGCAGCACTATCAGATGTCCGGGATGGACTTTGGACTGTGCAGCACTATCAGATGTCCAGGATGGACTTTGGACTGTGCAGCACTATCAGATGTCCAGGATGGACTTTGGACTGTGCAGCACTATCAGATGTCCGGGATGCTACGCTATCATCGTATTATTTTTATAACCAAGTCAAATTAAGCTCTAATCAAGCCTCAAATATCACATTTTACGCAGCGATGCACATAAAGACCGCGTGCGTGCGTGCGTGCTCGACCATGCACGTGCGGATTCCGGACGGTTTTACATTACATCGGCTGTTAGCCAAACAAGCTAAAAGTTGCTACATTAAGCCCCCGATTATAGGGAATTAAACAATTCCGATCCGATCCCAATTTCTGTGTTAGCCGATACCGATACCAGTGTTGTGATCTCATGTTGTGTTTATAGCTAGCTCTATATGTATATATATATATATATATATATATATCACTCAAGTGTGCACTTGCAGTTTGGGCAACTCCAAATGTCCCAACATTTCATTTACCTGCCATAGTATCAACCCCTTACCCCTGTGTTGGATCTGTGGTTAGACTGGCATATTCGCCGATACGACCCGATATGACAAATAAGGGCCGATCCCATACAGTATCGGGACAGCTCTAGTTGGGACATAATTTCATTGTACCCAAAAGAAAAAAAAAGGGAAATAAGTCACTAAAGGATGACACAAGCTCACATAACAGTCTATTGTCAACGGCCTCTAGAGCAGATCACAGGGTTCCTACACATTTGGAAATTCAAAATTCCATACTTTTTCCCCAGACTATATTTTTGGGCAAGCTGCAGTCGAAAAACAGGTGTAAAGATTATTTTTTATTTTGAATGGGGTGGTTCAGTGTCGGAGGCAAATTAGCTTTTCAGATCGAGAGACAGTATAATATGGATGTACCCCAACTTTAATACTCTACCATCATAAAACACTCTATAGCAGGGGACCAGGGGACCAGGGGTGCCCAGAAGGTAGATCGCCATCTACCAGTAGATCACAAAGGCTTTGCAGGTAGACCACATCACATGCCCCAAAATATATATTAAAAAAAAAACTACCGGTACTTGAATTAAGGTGACTGATTGATTAAAAGAGCCTTTCAGCTCAAACACACAATACAAATACAAAGTCATATAGGCTACAAATAACTACGAATTCCATTTTCCATTCCAAGTTTGTTTGTCTTATAGTATGTAACTGCTGTTTTCAGCAATGGGATAATAGTTTTTTGGGTCAGATGATCTTGTTGAGCTGGTCAACTCTATAGCATAACAGTTTTACACTAATGGTATCAGTTATGATGATATGATTCAAGGTGGTGTCTTGAATGACAAGGCAGATCATGACACAGCCACTGCATAACGCAGCCAGGCGAACGCTATGAGCCTGGCAAACGACCAGCCTTTGATGCCCCGGGTCCTTGTAAAGTTTATGTGGCGTCCTAGGTGTGCCTGTAGATATTAAATTATAAGCCGAAGGTTATACTAGTTATAGCATCACAGTACTGAATCAACTAGTGGAGTTTAGTATAGAGAGAGCATAGCAGTGGGCGTGGTTTTCTGGACCCACTGAAAAATCGTCCATTCATTTTCCCCATCGAGATTATAAAAAATATTTACATCCAATTCTTTTAAGCCTAGAATCAAGCCATCCAAGATCCTGGTGAGTCATGAATTAAAACCTTTGATTCTGTGAAAGATTTAACCCTAAACAGAGAATCAAAGGTTTTATGGTAATGATTCACCAGGATCCTGGATGGCTTGATTCTAGGCTTAACCCATTTTGGGCGGGAACCCCTTTTGGTGTTTTTAGGGGGGCAAAGCGGGAGTCACGAGACATGGCTAAAGGATGTCCAGGGGGTCCCCAGCCAAAAACTTTGAGAACCCCTGCTCTATACCAGCTCTTTTGTCCCTGTAAAAATCCCATTCATGTTCTTTCTTAGCCATTGTCCGCCAAATGAAACATGCCTTTAGGATTTAAAAATACTTGTGTAAAATGTAAATGTTTTGGGACAGCTGTCGGCCATACGAGACTCGCGCTACTAGACATGTCAGTAAGAACGTAGGCGACGGTTAATCACATTAGCCGTCAGTCAGTCACGTACTAGCTTTACTGCACGGCGCCAGTGGCTGATGTCACGTAGATGCCTCATTTATGTCTACTGAAGCAGTTGGCCTTTCCTCAGTTACAATCATAACGAATCCTCAAACACTTTGGTTTGTTTACTGACAACGTTTTAGTCTGAGGCCTTTATCTCATTGAAGTCATCGCAAGCTGACCCAGGTAGTATCGCAGCCACGATGTATGGCCCCAGTGGCCAATGAGGAATCTACATAAGTATGTGTATGACGGCCCAGGCCGTAGCGTAACGGTCTGGGCACCGGACTGGTAATCCAGTCGCAGTGTGCCGCGGGTTCGACTCCCGGACCCGACACGGCCTTTACTGCATGTCATCCCCCCATCTCTCTCCCGTTTCCTGTCAGCCTACTGTCTGTCCCTTCAAAAATCAATAAAAGGCGTAAGCCGCAAAAAAATATATATCTAAAAAAAAAAAAAAGTATGTGTATGACCTGTGAGGAATGTTAATGGCCAAAACGGAAACGCCAAATTGAACCGAGACGTTATATATATTTTTTGTCATTTCAAAGATTGGATTATCATCTACATAAGCTGGGGTTTGGGGTCAATTCACTTTGATTTTAACCACAAGGTAGTGGATCGTCTTGAGTGCATACAGTGCAGTATGATACAACTCTTTGCCTACAGAGGTGATAAAAGCAAGGTGGGTACATACATAGAGATGAAGTATAGTTTTCCAAGCAGTCAATAATTAGACTGTCCTATAGTCTGACAGGAGACTAGGAAACCCAACTGTCCTTCCCAGCACAATCCTAAAAACAAAAAAATTGGCTTGATATGCTAATGTTTAGAGTAAATCAAGTACAATGACCACTAAACATAGTCTGGCTATTAATTAGCATAGCAATTAACCCATTCTGACCGGGCACCCATTTTGGTGTTGGCATCATGTTATGCTTTAGCTATTGAAAAATAGCAGATCTACAAGCTCATATCGCGCCACCGAGTGGCGCGATACGAGCTTGTAGGTCTGCTATTTTTGAAAAAAATCGAAGAACGACTGACATTTTTAGAATCTGATCTCGGGTCAGAATGGGTTCGTCAGACCAGCGTGTGTCCAGTGGAAACCTCGTATGAATCTGATCTCAGGTCAGAATGGGTTAAGCATTGTTCTCATGAAACAAACATTACATCCCTTTCACGGACCATGAAATCACTCAAATATAGTGTCCCTTTTACTAAGATAGTGACCATTTTATGCTTTATACTCATTTGTGCTACAATGACAGGGATCCTTCAGGCAGAACAAACTCAAATAATTTGTCATCAACCATTTGGTTAGAAAACACACAACCGGTTCTAATTCTAACAACTTGTGGTCCATGTGTTACCCATTACACCCAAAGAGGATCCGTGTGCTATCAGTAAGCCACCTGATTGCTGCTAAGAGTTGATAAAGTTCTAGCTTCTGTGGAATGATCTGGAATCATCAGCCCAGTTGGTCTGTAAACAGACTGCTTGGCACATGCATTTCCACAATAGGGACAACATTAAACAGTTTTAACAACACTGTGCTAACCTCATGGGAGCCATGGGAGAAGTTCAAACGAGCAATATTCATTCCAGACTTGATCATCTCCTTCAGCATTTCAACAGAGCGAGAGACAGGGCCTGGAAGAAGGGTTAACAAACAATTATTTGCGTTTTATTTAATCTGTTATGTTACTTCAATGTACTCACTAGATTAATTACAGTTGACTACAGTCACAATTTCAGTCCCAAACTATGTTTATTAAAACGATGGGCAAAAGCACTACAATAACATATCATTGCATTTATGCGTACAACAGTAATTTTACAGTCTACAATCCTAACTAACTGCCTGCGTTTGACACATTGCGTGTTAATCTTCAATTGTGTTCATTTGCTAGCATTTTGAGATCTCACCCACCGATAGTGCAGATGATGCCAGTGTTGCGGGCAGTGGTGGGCTCAGAATCAATGTCAAGCAGGCACAAGTGTTCCAGAAAGGTGTCGGCCATGGCAGCATTAAGCTGCTGGGTCTGGATGAAGGCAGAGCCCATGTCTACCGTCTTTGGCTGAGGCATACCAATCACACGTACACGTGCTGAATTCCTGTAGTTCAAAAAAACAGAAAGGATAGTGTGTGAGGAGATGTGGTCAGACGATTCTTGCCCTTTGCCGACTGCCTTGCACCCCGATTTACACTAGAACATATCAGCTAGAACTAGTGTCATCAACTAATTCATTTCATCTCGGAGTAGTGAGTGACCAATTCATTTATTTGCCAAAGTGGCTGGTAGAGCAGGCAATCTGTAAGCCCATTTATACTGCACAATGAAAATTGTATTCGCTGTGGAGCTTGTAGATTTTCAGCGAGAGAGACTGCTAAACTAAATCAGTCACAGTACCCTCAACAGAACTCTACTTATATGGAACCATGAATTTGTTCCTCACATAATATTCTGTATTCCTTAATGCTAAGGTGACATGAAAAAGGGCCAGTAGGTCATTTAGATAAGAGTTGTATTAGGCGGCAGTGAGTGATATCTAATCACACTATGGGGACAATGTATGGAAATTATAAACTTAAGATCAAGATAAAAGCTTATCATACATCAACCCAACTTGTACGACGTAAGTGCAAACAATGCTCTGTCAGCTATTCTGTGCCATATTTACATTTGCCTTTCAATCAGCAGTTTACAGTGGAGAACCTGGCTTCTGATAAAGGCAAACATAACAGAAGTACAACAATGATCCCACAACACAGCTGTCAATAGTTCAGTTAGATAAGACATGAATATTTAAATGCTGTGTGTGCACAGCTTATCATGGTGTTCACGTCGTGGTACACATTGTACATTCTGCTCTCCCCCTCCCCGAGTAGTCACCCATGGCAACAGTACCATCACATGAAATAAACCTACAGGCCCAGCATTGCATCTCTTCCCCCATCCAGCCACAGACCAGAACCATTTCATATTATACATATTTCACCGAATCTATGACATGCCTGCTTTCAGTGTTGTCCCTTTTCCTCCCCCATTTCCTCAAATCATTCAAGCCAGTTTCCTATGTTTGTGCTCAGCCTATTGCAAATAGCACAGCACTGGTTACCTAAAATCCTGTGAAAACGTCTCAATGCTGGGCAGTACGTGCAGGCATTTAGAAAGGCGTTTAGGCACAGTGTGCAATGCTCAATATAAACTTCCCCTTTTATCCGGCTCATCTCAGACAGATTTACATTCATGTACTCTGCATCAACCCTGCATGATAGGACATGATGACAGGCTAAAACAAACAGCCAGTGAGAAAAGGCTTGTTTGCCTTGCATGCCGCATCCCTCTGTCTGATGGTCATGAGGAATGTTTGCACTCTGCACTGCCTTCCCTCTATGGTGGGAGACTCTGATTGCTGTGGTTATATAACAGCCTAGTCAGTGTGTGGGGTTTTTGGCTTGGTCGGGGAGATTGAATTAAGATGACCAAGTGTCAGTGTTCGTACCAAGAGTACACAATAGTCTCTAGACAACTGGCACTTATGTTGCCATGTTCCAAATTCCCTGCATTGTAATGACAGGCAGACGCAAATAGTTCTATGTTAGGCTGGTAGAGGGAAACAAAACAAACAGTGTCAAATGTGTTAAAGGTATATTCAGTGATTTCACTTAATTCAAATATCACTTATTTTTTTGTTTTGTTGTGATAATCCTCCCTACTATAGAGTGTGCTGACCATATAAGGAGTTCCTCCCTGTCCCCAGTTAACCCCTGGGGGTCAAAAAAACCTTAGGTTTCGTTTTTGACTCTCTATTCTGATTGGACCAAAGGCTGGGTCCCACAGCCAAAAACGAAACCTAAGGTTTTTGGAGTGAAATCACTGAATATACCTTTAAGTTACCGTTAAACTCAACAGTCAACAGCAGATTAGTAAAATCAGTTTTTGGACCGGATTCTTTGAAAATGTTGTGCCTCAAAGAAATGTGAAACCTCAGTCTGAATTAAATGATCTTGAGTGCCTTGGAAAGCCACCACCAGCGGAGGAGATGGTCACTAAATTATACATTGAAACACGTCAACACTTTCCAAGAAGTTTCCTCTGCTGCATTCAGGCACAGGTCTCCACCAGGGCAGGTCAGGTTGTGGCCTCCTGGTGGCGCTAGAATATGCCAATGTGAAAAGGGTGCCAGTTATTTTTACGCCTTGGAGGGCAATTGGATGATTTGAGGCATTTTGTTCCAAAAATGTGTTTTTCAAAAATCCACCCGTTGGTGCCACTATAACAGGCCAATGTGAAAAGGGTGGGATATATAATCCTCAACCTAGCAGAGAAGTCAGTGAAAGATTTCACGTAAATTGCATGCTGCGTTCATGATTTGAGGCATTTTGTTCAAAACGGGACAATCCTGCAAACTTCAAAAGCCAATTAGAATGGAATATGAAATATCAGTTTAGTTTTAGTTTAGTTTTTACTTTAGTTTTTTTCAACCAAGGTTCATGTTTTAGGTTGTTAGAGAAAGTAAAAGATGAGTGTTCATTTTTCTTCATTTGCTGCTTTCTTTCGTTTTAGGGATTTTAGCTGTTTTTGACAGGGGGGCGGGGGCATTCGAGCATGGGGCTAAATATGTATTTATTTACAAAATATTATGGTGATTTTTTTATTTACTATAGTCCTACTAGACCCCAGGAAATTACATATGGTCATGGAAGATCACATGATCTACTGAATGTGAAGGTAGCCTACTGGGGGGAAGCCACACTGTGTCATAGGCTCAATATGTCAGTTTGACACATTCAGTAGATCTTGTGATCTTTTGTGGTCAAATATAATTTCTTGGGGTTTAGTAGGACTAGAGTAAATAATAAATCGCTATAAAACTTGGTAAATAAATACACATTTAGCCCCATGCTTGAATGCCTCCGCCCCCCTGTCAAAAACAGCTAAAATCCCTAAAACGAAAGAAAGTAGCAAATGAAAAGAAATTAACACTCATCTTTTACTTTCTCTAATAACAACCTAAAACATGAACCTTGGTTGAAAAAAACTAAAGTTGTCCTTTAAGCCATAACTAGGCTAAATTTGAACGTAGGTGGTGCAACAGGCTCCAGGCCTCCTAGTGCTCACGACATCCTGGGTAATCCAGACAGCATCCGCTGTACAGCCAATAGGTGCATTCACAGGCAGCGGTTCAGTGGTGATGTAAGAATGAGTAAGCAAGCAGCACACTGCTGTACGTGAGCAGAGTCACATAATCCTAGCAGAGACATGACCACGAGAGGATGGGAGGGGGAGGAGGCACAATGATGCAGAGCCCTGCATGCGGAAGGCTGCAAAGGGACAAAGACTGCAGAGTGGTCCAGTCTGTCATCAGCAGTTTGGCTGCTAGTGGTTTACTGTACAATTGGATGTTGTAGATTTTCATGGAAGAAAAAAGGAGCAGGCAAGAAACATCAATGTTCCCGAAAGATTCAACTAGAGTAGTGGTGAATTGCAAACCCTAGTACTGATGCTTGTTGACTCTGACATGCTGTTGTAAATGCAAATTGGGTTAGTTTACTAGATTTACGTGCTGTGCTATGAACAATGATCAGAATAAGATCAATTTAAATGAATCAATGAGCTTGTGTTTTCTTGTTAACTGCCTATCCTGTTTTATCAGGGTTTTTGTTGCCTGCCTATTCAATTGTATCAGTGCTGGTCATAATAAAAGGCCAGATTTCACCCAATCCTACTACTTATGCCTGTATAGGTCTGGACAAGTCATGACACATGATGTCTGCCAACAACCACTTTCTTGGATTCCTGTCAGCAGGACCTATCTTGAGCTATCACAACATTTGTTTGACTGACAGGCATTATAAAAGAGTACAGTACAGTAAACAGTTGGGTTGCAGGCAGTGAGTGGCACCCAACAGGTGTCCAAAACAAGGAGAGTCCAACCAACCCAAGCCCTCATGTTGTTATGAAAGATACCATCCACAGAGCAACACACCTAACAGACGAAGCCCAAGGACTAACCTTGGGACAGTCGGCCAGTGAAGTGCACTGTACTGCCACCGTGACAGAACCAGCGTAGGCACAGTAACCCTGACATAGATGCAGCATGCAGGGCTAACTTTAGAGCAAGACTGCTAATAATCCCTTCCAATCCCTTTCCAGCACGAGCACATCCCACTGTAGTTGCAGTGACTGGTCTCTCTGCACGACTGCACCCTTTTGATTGTTGTATACAATTTCTCTTTCGCCAATCTGCGTTTTACTAAAATAAGCTCACACACAAATCGTGCCAGTGCAAGCATGGTCACAAAATGCTGTCATCTAGGCAGAGCCGAGTTACACGACAGCATTATGGTAATATTAACTTTCCATTAACAGCTGCCCACCATTACAGGGTAGACTAATCCACATCGGTGACAGCAGAGTTAAATCCTTTATTACCCCACTCACGGCTTATGGCCTGCTGTGGGTTATGCTGCTGGTACATACCGCCGGTACCGGTAGCTCTTCCTTCTCATTGGGATGAAGACGCACGTGGCTGCCACGGACCTCCATAGCGACGACGGTGCCAGTGTGCCGCAGCCCCCGACACTACCACTGAACGAAGCCCTCCCAGTAGCACAGCCACCGTACCCGACAGGAGAGCCTAAGACGGCGAGCTTGCGAATGCATGCCGCGGCCAGGGGATCATGAGTAAATCCCTTCAGGTGGGATGAAGAAGGCCACAAAGGGCCCCCTCTGTGTCCGAGCAGCCTCCATACCCCCATGCCGGACATACAAGAGACTTTCCGGGCTGCTGCTGGTAGAGTGTTGCCCCACTGACCACCACCATAAGCCAGCTATACTGGTCATATACACCCCCACATCACAGCTGACAAACAGCATGGACTAATAATAACACCTAGCAAACCGAGCAGGCTGCCTGATACATAACCAATGCTTGGAATATACGCAGGCAAGTCAACAACGGCTTCATCATACTAAAAATGGATGGCACTACTATGGCATGCCATGCATGACACTCCATGTAATGCATTAGACACTTATGATGCAATACTGTGTAGTTTAAATATCTATATATATCCTGGCATGGCCAGAATAATATCAACTGCCCACTGTGCCCAGGCCAGGGCTGTTTGTTTTAGCTGTAGCAGATTTGTCTGGTTTTCAATTTGCAGGCTAGGTGATATACACCCACTCAGTCATTTTGCTTAGGTTAAATAGACAGACATTTGCTGTACCATAAGCATGCATGTATTCCTGTCGCAATAACTTGACAAATTATTACATGTCAGGGATTTCTTGTATATTCAAGTAAGTTATACTCATTACGAAGCCTAAAAGGAAAACAAACACAAATTGTAACGTTCCAATGTTCAATACAAAAAACACAATTAAATGGTATCGTATATCATGTGTGTGAGGGAACCGCCCTACTCCACACCCAAGAGGAAGGATCAGCAAACATGCAGCTGCTTCAGGTAGGGTGGGTGGGGGCCCTGGGGGTGGGGGTCACATGGGAACAATGTCAGCTGCATGCAGCCAGCCTAGCCTACTGCACCAACACCACCTGTGGTCAACACATCCCTAGCCTGGCCTAGAAAGCCTGCTTTCTGGTCTAGAGGGGCACGCCCACAAGGAGCAACCGCTGGAGAATATTGGTTCTGAAATAAGTCTTTGTCATCTAGGAGGTCAGTGCTTGCTGTTATAGCACAGAATTCAATTGACACTTTCATTGCGGCCTCACACTTATTCAGAGCATTTTGCAATGAGTCTGCACATGGGGACGCCACATTGTCTTGCTCACAGTCTTGAAAGACTGACTTGTCATGATTTCAAATTGTTAGTCGCAAAGCCACCTGCCAAAAAACATGTTCTGTAATAGATTTACCCCAATTCGGTAAGAGGTGGTCATGAAGTGGGGTAGCATTAATGTGCTCCCGAGTAATGGATTATGCATTTGCACTGCAGTGCAGACATGGAGATGCGTTCGTTTCTGATCAAATAGTTTCTGAACAATATCTGTAGTGTGTGACTATGTGCGTAAGGAAGGGCCACCCCCCGGCCCCCACCCAGTCAGGCTTCCTGTCTTGTAATTCAGTAAATTTCCATCAGAGTGAATCGTGGAGATATCTGTTCATCTAGGATGGGCCTCTTAACCTATATCATGAAACACAAGGGACCCACTGGACCACTGCATGACCGCAACACTACAATTTGACTGAGCCTGGCTCCCAAGATGACACAAATGTACTCAATCTTTACCCTGGCTGAAACCTAAGACATGGACTGAATAGGCCCAATTATGCAATATATAGTTTAATCTCATTAGGCCATCCTTTATCTATTCACACAGGTTGAGTATGGCCCTGACCCAACTCAGTGACTCAAAAATAGTCACTAATCACTTGACACAATGATCTTACAGGCACCCACTGGGAAAGGCTACCATTTTGGGCCATCAGCCAAAACAGGCCATTATACAGTACAACAATGGCCATGGGCTGAGCAGCTGCAGACTTGTTAGACTAGAGGCAAACTACAAAATAGGCAGCAATATACTTAACAGGACAAGAAAGGGGGGAAAAAAGTACAATATGCACAAGAATAAAGCATTACAATTAATTTGTGTATCAGTTTTGGACAAAACCTGTAATGTATACATGTTAATCTGAAACATGCAAATAGTATTTAGACTAAACACTACACAGGATGAGAGATGAGCAACAGGTCATCTTGAGTACTACTATGCGAAAAGGCTGGTATATATATATATATATATGATCTACAGATGGTAAGCAGACAGTAGCCATGTCTTGACTGCAGGCACTAATATGATGTGACAGACTGCCTTGTGTCATGCATTTAATTTATTTAACCAGGATGAGACAGTCACTGCAGTCTACGAGATTAGGCAATGATGTGCACACAGGATACTTTTAAGGTCAACTTAATAAAAACATAGCCCAAAACTATAGTTTAGCAAAAAGGTGTGTGTGTGTGTCATCATTCAACGCAGCTATTTCAAACACAATGTTGCACACTGGTGATGGCAGGACATCCATATGATATTAATGAACAGATTGATACAAGCCGGTAACATTATGCCACCCGTGTTGCAGATTAAATTTGGGTACATCGTGTCAATGCGTCAGTGTGCCAGTCCAGTCTATGCGCAAACAGTCACGTTTCCTCTCCTTTCTGCGTCACATTTTCCTGAAGCACAGAACCGCACGTTGTGCACACGGGCTACACGCCAGCCAATCGGAGTCACAAGCTCAGCACGCGACCACACCCACAACCAGGAAGCGACTATCAGTCAGTCAGACCAGACGTTATTTTAACACACCAGACCGTTCTCAATCATGGCCAACAGGGTGTTACTGTTATCTTAGCTGCGGCTTTCACATATCTTACAGTCAAACTCGAGAATATTGGTTTATAAAGTACGTAGGTCAAAACGTAATTCATCCCCGAGTCCCCATGCGTTCCTCAAAATGAACCCATCCATCTGTAAACAGCAGCTTCCTGATGTTATAAAACCAGGCGCCGTTTCAAAGACAGACAGACATCCTTTTTTACGAGGTAGGTTTTTAGGTTTGTGGTCAAAACGGAGTCCACAAAAACAATGTTGCGTTACTTATAACAGCAAACATATTTTAGAAGTACAATACTAACATTATCTTGCCACGGCCGGATTTTTTTTATCTTTTAATAAAGTAAAAAAGTACCCTGGCCCGGCTTTAAGTATAAAAAGGACACAAACAAACAAAAACACCATAGCAGTTACAACTTGAGTTTGTCACAAGCTATATATCGTTATATATGCTAGTGTAATGTGGCCTTGGTTGTAGAGATACTCACCTTATCTCGCAGAGAGAGAGACTGATGCTGGATGTTAACAACCAGCAGCTGAGAGAGTTCAAGGTGATCTGTGACTCACCGGAACTCCTTTTATTCAGATGACACCAGACCCCACACCATACCCATCCGAGGAAATATAGGTCCATGAACAGGTTTCGACACCATTTTTAAAATACTTGAGACTGAATAGGTTTCAAATGTAGGACCTAAACCTGCTGGAACTAGTTCATTTATTTGTTTTACAATGAGGGTCAGAGAAATCGTGATAACTTAAAAGACAGAGCGGAGGGATATGGCCATACGAAATGTGGTGGTTCGTGCTAGTATAGTGCTGCAGTGCGGACCAATCAGAGTGCAAGAAAGCATCTCCAGAGAGACCGTGATGGAGCGACCGTCACGTGACTGTGGAAGATGATGATGCGGTAAATAGTTCAAAGAGTCATCCACTTGAGTAGAGCAGTGTTGCCAAGTATGCTTATTACTTGTTGTTATATAAGCAATCTTTGCCTTGTTTTTGAGGGGAGTAAAGGCCAATTCATAGTCTGGTTTTTCGGTGGTGAGGTGACCAACGGAGCTGAAATAACGTTGAGCGGTGGTGAGTAAAAACAGAGAGAAGAGCTGAAGGCGGTGGCGGTTGGTTTGCTCTTCACCGCGGCTCGTGACGTCATGTTGTAGTTCGGTGGTCACCTCACCACCGAAAATCCACACTATTTTTGTAACCCCTTTTTTCCCCACCCAGTGTCAATTATCTAATGCAATCCTGGACACTACACTCCCTCTACCAACCTGGGGAGAGCAACGGACCGATCTCTATAGCTCCAATCATCACCCACATAGTAAACCTCTCCATCAAACAGGGACAGGTCCCCCAAGATTTCAAACTGGCCAAAGTAACCCCCCCTGCACAAAAAAACGACATGACATCAACTTGTGACTGCAACTTGTTCCTGTTGTCCTGCAGATGACTCAGCACTGCTGCTCTGGGACTGCTGGTCTGGGACTGCACTGCTGGTCTGGGACTGTCGGACAGGAATAAACTGCAGGTTGAAAAGGCCCTCAGCTCTGAACTCTGTGACGCTTATAAAGCTCTCAATGGTCTACTCTAGCACCTTCCTAAATAAATGAGTCCCAAACCGGTAACAAGAAGACTCACCCCGGTGCGTGCCTGTTTTTCCTCCCGGAATTTTCCCCAGTGAGGGGGATAACTTTGTAATCTGCTATTGGCTGTTTGTATTCTTTTTGGAAAAATATAAAGATACTCCTGTGGAAAGGCTATATTATATTACTTATATTGACCCTATAAACAATTTAGTATTATTTAGTATATTATGTAAGGTTTTGCCCCCTCAAATGGTACCTCGTCAGATAATCCCCACATATCCTACAACAACTTCTGTGAACAGACTTCACTGTAGTAGCTTTTTCATAAATTATATTTGTACTTAGGCTGTTCTGCTGTCATGAAAGTTTATAGTTAGAGAAATTCAAAATCCAGCCGTCTGCTGTCCAGCCTCTCCCACCCCTCACTGGGGAAAATTCTGGGATGAAAACAGAAACGGGGTGAGTCTTCTTGTATTCCCCAAACCACCCCCTCAGGTCTTCTAGTGCTGACCTGCTCCAAGTGCCTACAAATTATATATTTGTTTACACTATGATACCAATGGGAATTTAATGTTCGTGTAGGACAAAGTTAGTGCACACGCACTAAAAGCTGGACATAGGAGCCTGGCTAGCGCCCCTCAAAAATCATGGTGACACAGCATTCTGCTTCTACGCCCCAACAGGTTAGAATAAACTCTGTAAAGCCTCTGTAGATAGCTTTAATGCATAGCTCATACATATACCTATTTCTTCACACTTGCTTTCAGTTGATTCTGTGATTCATGTCCTCACTGTTCTGCCTCATTCAATACCTTTTTTTGCAATTATTTAATGTTATTTCATACTTTTGCTTTCCTCCCCCCCCTATATTCAGCTATAGTGTAGATTTTAAACATTAAATGCCATTGACAATGAATGGAGAATTTACGTCATATGTGTCTGAGCAAATCGATCGGCTATTTTGTCCTAACACAAACTTCAAATGCCATTGACAATGAATGGAGAATTTACATCATATATGTGGATGAGCGACACGCTTTGATTTCGCTGCAAAGGGGGCTATAGTTCCAAACATTGCTATATGGCTGGAACTATCCCATTGAGATAGAATGAGCACTTCTGCATTCCATTGTTACAATGGGAGTCGTTTCTTTGGGGGTTTTACTTATTTCTCCTCCAAAATCTGGCAACACTAGACTCTGCGTCTCAGATCCCATCACCCGAAAGGATCACAGAGGAGAGGAGACATGAATGTACAGGTCTAACTTTATCAGTAGACAGCAGATCTATATGCTATTAATTATGCTTTAATACGACATGGAAGAAAAACCACGTCTTAATAATTTGTAAAGTGTGTGTTATAATAAATTAGTAGTATTAAAACAAAAAATATATATAATAGCCTAATAATAATAATAATACAAAAAAACACTAGCCTACCTCGTCAAAATGAGGGACGTAAAGTAGACTCTCGTCTCCTTGCCTGCGTCATCTACGGTTGTCAGACAACCAACTAGCGACCATCCCTCCGCCCTATGGGATATACAGATGCTATCATTATTTTATTTAGATAATGTTATTGACACCAAATTGTTATACTTTTACATCTACATAATTGTTTTTTTTTTTTTTTTTAATCAAAGATGGATGTGAAAGGGAGTGGACGGATGCTGCAATAAGCATCCCATTGCATTCTCGTGTCTGGAGCTTTTAAAAACAAACGAAAACTGGTTCTTGCATTCAGCGTCGAAAGAACGTCACATTGTTATGTTTGCATGTTCCAAGTTCAGGTAATGTATGACTCATGAGTTACGAGTGCCAGTAGTTTATCACGTCAAAAACACGAGGTTAGATGTTTGTCCAAACTAAACATTCAAAGTAGACCTGGAAATCTTACAAACAACAGCTCCCTCTGGTGGCGGTGATAGATATAACCACAGCTGTGAGAATTCTTCATGGTAATGTTTTTCTAATATGATTTGCTTTTACTGCCATTGATTTATTTTACATTTGTATAAATACCAGAGTGAGAACTTACGGACGGGGAGGCTGAACATAGTGAACAACATTGCAGGCATTGATTGCATTGACTGATATATTATTATATTGTGTTTTTTCTTCCCATTTATGTGTTTATATTGGTCTATATTATGTGAACTTTATATTAACACAATTTTGATTGCATAAGGCAGTCAGTCATGTTCATGTGGACAGAGTTCTGATGTACCATGCTCTACCGCTCAGTAGGATAAATCCCCCCTGTGATAATCAGCTCTGCCAGGGAGATGGCAGACACAAGTATCTAAACCTTCTAGACAGAGAGACAGGCATGTTTGCTACAGCCATGCAATCCAAATCTTACATGCAGTCTTGGAAATACACTGTAAAGTAGGCTATGATACTTGCACAGGTCAGAGACAAGTTGATGAATATAACTCATGCATTTAATCCCAGTGCATTGGGTGCACTGTGTGCACAGACATGCCCATTTCCTCGCTACTGCCGGCAACAGGTGCTGTTGTAAAAGGAAATACAGTGCACACGTGGTTGCGTGCATACGTGACCATTCTCCTTCCCCTCACCTTATCTCAACAGTTTGTATGCCTCCACTGCAGCCGATACCCATGTTGCCAGCCTGCTGCTGTGTGCTCTGCTACTCCTGCTGTGACACCCCTGGTCGGCCAAACGGACACACACTCCTCCTAGTCCACCCCTGGTCGGCCAAACGGACACACACTCCTCCTAGTCCACCCCTGGTCGGCCAAACGGACACACACTCCTCCTAGTCCAGGTGAGGGACAAACACATCTAACGTCCAATCACCCTACAGTCGACTGAGCCAGGGCCCTGGCTGTCACAGTCTATTAGTGTCTCCTTATGGCAGAGTATGATACCCTGGGAAGATCCGACCTCTGCTGCGTAAATCCCACAGACGTATGCTGACTGGACACTTAACACACTGCTGAGCAATGTTTTGGAATGATAATTAAGATGATAATATGAATTATTGTTTTTTTTTGTATTACATAACATTGGACAGTAGGCTATTATATAAATGCTAAACACATAGTCAAATATGAAATACAATAAACGTGTTCATTATGACTTCATTATAGCACTAGAGACTATGTCAGGCACGCGGTGGCTCAGAGGTAGAGTGGCCGGATGGTAACCGCAAGGTTGCCAGTTCAAACCCGGGCTGGGCCCAGAGTTAGTGTCAAAGTGTCCTTGAGCAAGACACTGAACCCCTAATTCGCTCCTGATGTGCCTGTTGGAGCCTTGCATGGTTTTCTCCGCCATCGGTGTATGAATGTGTGTGTGAAGGGGTGAATGTGATGCACACTCTATGTAAAGCGCCTTGGATAAAGGCGCTCTATAAATGCACCATTTACCATTTATGTCAATTGTCAAGATGTTGTTATCACAACAGAACTAGTGATTTCAACTTTCCAGTCCACCAAAGTTTTATTTCAGGGATATGTAGGCTACTGTTGATGCATAGTGTGTTGGTCAATGACAATTGAGGCAAATGAGGTAACATAA
>NC_139699.1:1555317-1567817 GCF_964188405.1 Protomyctophum parallelum | reverse complement strand
CTGGTGTTTGTAGTTCAGTGTCATCTGGGATGCTGCCGGTGTTTGTAGTTCAGTGTCATCTGGGATGCTGCCGGTGTTTGTAGTTCTCGTTCATTGTTGCAACACACCAAGTGACATCTCACATGTACCCAGAGGACCACCCTAATAATTGAAACGAGACACCTGGGGCTTTTTGTGTCATGCTTTTAGCATAACCTTTGACTGTACTAGATGTATTGTTAACAAGCTTGGTAATAAAGTCATCAATCAATCAATCTATCAATCACACTATGCACTTCGGTTGACCGTGGTCCTCCTCAGTGTTGGGCATAATATAACATAATAGTAATATATTACAGTAATACAGCGGTTCCCAAACCTTTTTGGCCATGCACCCCCTGTTACCTCCTGACCTATAGCGGACGCACCCCCCACAGGGAAATATAGCCTTTAGTTTTTTTGTTATCAAATGTTTTTTATTTTAAGACAAAAATCACAATAATACACGTTAACAACATGAATGACTTAATTAAAACAAAACAAAACACATATAAAACAACACATAACAGCAAAAGCAAGGAACACAAAAACAAACAATCCCACCCACCCCTCCCCCCCGAGACCAAAGATGCCACAAAATGTCATTACTCCTACTACTGTGCAATGAAGACAAAAAATAAATAAATAATGATAATAATAATAATGATTAAACCATGCCTTTAACCAAATCTGCAATACCAGACCAAGGGCTGTATTTTGCGTGTCTTAAGTACCAGGTCTTATTCCCTAACTTGAGTAAACTAAAGACCTGGAGGCGTGATCAATGCTCTTTGGCCACTCAGAATAGCCAAATGGCATTGATCACGCCTCCAGGTCTTTAGTTTACTCAAGTTAGGGAATAAGACCTGGTACTTAAGACACGCAAAATACAGCCACAAATCTCAATGTTTTCCTCTTTTGCACCATGCAATCTTGCTGTAGACATTTCTAGATAAATGATGTCTAAATATAGCCTTTAGTATATATATATAACCCTAGCCTTTTCATGTTGCGCACCCCCTAGAAGGCGCCACCAATGGGTGCGAAGAGGGCAGAACCACAGGCGGGACTTGACAAGGGGTGACACCTGTGTCCCAGAATACGGACGGGGGTTCATGTGATTACATTAGCTTATTTCCCTTTTTCTCTTTCTCTTTGAAGACATCAGACCAATTCCAGCTTCAGACAGTAGCAGCACCATTTAATTGTTTTAGATGTCTAAAACACTGGTGCTCAAAATGTCCACAATTATTTTAAACACTTTATCCATTTATATGTTGGATATTCAAAAATAGCAGATCTACAAGCTTGAACATCTGCTATTTTGGAAAATATCAGAAAAATATCGAAAGGGGCTTAATAGTCCACTTGCCAGATAGAATGTGAACACAGGCATGTTGAGTGCACCAAAGTTTTATGTTAGAAATGTTGAGTATGAGTCCCCAGCATGTAGAAACCGCTGGATGCTAACTTGCATAATGTTGAGCAATTTTCATAATTGGCATAATATGTGAGCCATTACAGTACTATCGGCTATGTTTTATTGTATTTTATTGTGGTGTTTGATGTAGTGATGTCTATGATGCGGCAACCAATTTACTCCTGGGGGACTTTAAATAAACTTGAACCTTGAACCTTGAACCTTGAACCATTAACAACCTATAAGGGGAAAAATAAATCTAAATGTCATCATGCTTTAAGTAGCATGTGACATGTCAAACTAAGGGTTTTCCATGATGCTGAAACCATTCCAAGCATTAGTTTTGCACCAAAAACACTCCTTGGGCTAAAAACGGCCATAGCCGTCAGCACAAATGTGATGATGTCAGCTCATTTGGGAAAATGCCCAAATGTGATGACCCTAAGGATCATAGAAAACATTGAATGATTACTATTGCAATTTATTTTGGTCAAATCTTAGATTGACTGGCCTACTATATCTTATCCTAATCCATAAAAGGCAATCAAGCAGCATGTTATGTTATGTCAGAGGATGTGCTGTTCTCCACAGCAACTCAAGGTGTTCCAGGTGCTTTGATATAAATAGGTGAAGTACAGAGAGAAGTGTGGAAAAAGCACACAAGCTGCAGCAAATAAAGACCTCTCTCTCTCTCTCTCTCTCTCTCTCTCTCTCTCTCTCTCTCTCTCTCTCTCTCTCACTCTCTCTTACTCTCTCTCTCGCTCTCTCTTACTCTCTCCCACACAGTCTCTCGCTGTGATTAATGCCACTCTGACAGACGGCAGAGATGGCTGTTGCTAGGATACATGGCAAGGTGGAGTCCAAGGCGATTAAAGGGATAGGAGGAGAAACGTGGCACTTTGCTTTGAGGACAGACCAGCTTTTTGGTTCTTTGTGTGTGTGTTTTCCCCCCGCGTGAGATGAGGCTTTAATAGATTGTTTATTTATTTCCTAAGGTTCCTGAGGATCTTGAAGAGCGTGCGAGGCGGAGAAGAGGGGAAAAGATCCTCCAGTGGCGCTGCTTTCTACCTAGGGGGCTCAGCTGCGATGGCTGACAGCAGGAAGAGGCCCAACCACCGTCTCTGAGCGAGTCTTATGAACAACATACCCGATGGTAAATTGTCCTTTCTGCTGGTTTTGCTTGAACTGCATTAATCCTTCCATGTTCCTTCGTATGTCATCAGCATTCAATTACTGTCAGATAGATTGAGATGGGTTTGTTTTTACCCCCAGGCATGCAGACTGAAGACCTCCACATCGGTTAACAAGCGTCAAAATCAGAGAGTCATACTTCTAATAACACATTTTAACAACTAAACCAACCACACCCTATTGGCTGGGCTCCCTCAGGGCTCACTCGGTCTGCTATTATATACGTATTATTGTGGGCTCGAGTAGCAAGCCCACTATGTTATTATGGGTCAAACTATTCACAATCACAATGTTTTTTGGTCTATACATTATCATCATACTGTAGCGAGCTACTCGAGCCGACACTGTTTCTTAGGGAACAGTATTTTCTAGTTAGTATTAATATTGTATAGAATACATGTACAAGCTTGTAGGTCTGCTATTTGGCCACATATTCGCCCCCAGAATGGGGATGCCAGACGCGGTGGTTCATGTTGTGAACTCGTTCACTTCCTGGAGTTTCTTTAGAACAGTCTACTGTAGCGTTTTTACTAATATTTCAAGACCCACAGTGTATTTTGTTCTATGACTATGTAAACACCAACCATCCCAAAAGAAAGAAGATATAGTCTCTACTTTCATCTGGAAAAATAAGTACTGCATGTTCCATTCTTTAGTTATTGGCAGTTGATAGCTTGTTTTCACCAAAAACGCTGTCTGGAAACATGTATTTTTTATGAATCCTATAATCTACTAAACCCACTTGGCTTTGATCAGGTTTGCCCTCTGATCCAGAAGCTGTAGATTAAAGGCCACTTTATGTCCTATTGATACAACAGTCTTTACAGTAACGTGTGTGTGTGTGTGTGTGTGTGTGTGTGTGTGTGTGTGTGTGTGTGTGTGTGTGTGTGTGTGTTGGGGCGTGGGGGTTAGTGGTGGTCTCTAATGGTGGTCTTTTAAATGTGTCGCCCGCAGGACATCAAAGGCCAGTGCTGGACGGACGAGGAGTCTGACGGGGAGAATGAGTCAGAGCAGTTCCTCTACGGCATTCAGGTATCTGGACTTTAAATAAACTTGAACCTTGAACCATTAACAACCTATAAGGGGGAAAATAAATCAAATTTTCATTTTTAAGTAGCATGTGACATGTCAAACTAGGGGTTTTCCACTTAAAATGGCAGCCATTGTTAAGTGGGCCGCATACATTTTCAGAGCATGTTTATTTGTGTTCCTGCGTGGATCAGTGGAACTAACATTAATTTCCTATTCATCAGTATCAAAATGAAATCACACAGTTTTTATTGTAAAGAATAATGCATTTTCTTTTATATTAAAGTAGTTCACCCCCCAAAAATAACTATTTTCCATCATTACACTCCCCTTGAATTCATGGAGTTTTTGTCCAAATAATTTGGTGACCGGCAGAAAGATGCTAAAGATGCTACCGGAGACTCCATCGTTCATCAAATTGTTTGATTAGGAATGCGGAAAAATAAAAATCTCCAGAATTCACCGCTTCATTGGGTCTGTAGCTGTGTAGGTAGTAGACGGGTGCCGTCTACATTCCGGCGTCTCTCCGGTGGTCACCAGACTATACCTTGTTGTCAGAGCTGGGCAAAATACATTGAAAATGTATTTTGATACAAAATACAAATACTGGGTCAAAAAATGTATCTAAATACAAAATACAAAATACATCTTCCATCCCCATCGAAATACAAATTACAAAATACAAAAAAGTATTTCAAATACGTATTTCAAATACATGCATTTCAAATACTGCCCATCTCTGCTGGTTGTCACATACGTAGTCTATTCCTATGAGTCACTATAAATAGAATAACTATAACTAAAAAACCTGGGATGTATCTTCAGTGATGTTTCCTGAGGTCAACTGGGTTTCAGGTCTTCCAACATCATACGCCTCATTCAGGCGACCCAGCCGGGGTTGATCAAATCCCGATTTACGTCCCAGTAGCTACGGGGGACGTAAGTCGGGATTTGATATATTCAAGGATTTGTGCCACATTTTCACCCTGAGGTGCGGCTTGTATACGTACATATTTGGGATTTTCCCTAAATCTGGCTGGTGCGGCTTATATTCAGGTGCGCCTTATAGTCCGGAAATTACGGTACATTACGGTGCTTGTAGATGTTTGGTACGTGCCACGATGCACAACCAAGTATAAATCATGTGCTATAAATGGTCAGAATAAAGAACAAGACAAACAACAAAAAAACGAAAACTGATTAAGCAAGAATACATAAAAAACACAAAACAATGTTACTTTACAAACAGAAATAAAAGTGCTGAAAACAGCATTACAGAGTTAGAAAATAGCAAAACCAACTTACTTACTTACTTACTTAATCCTCTTCGTGCTAGGTAGCACATAAGGTCTTCACCAACGAACGCCAATGCTGTCTGTCTTCTGCCCAATGTTGCAGTTGTCCCCAGGTCCACCCATAGGGTCCACCCCAACTCCTTCATTTCTCTCTCCACTGATCTTCTCCAGGTCTCTTTGGGCCTGCCTCTCTTCCTTTTCCCAGGTGGTGTACATCTCATAGCTACCCTTGGGATGGCACTTGGGTCCGTTCTGCAGACATGTCCAATCCACGTCCACCTTCTGAACTTGATTACACCAGGGCCAGGCCTGTTCTCCTGTGGAGGTCTTCGTTGGAGATTGTTGTGGGCCAAAATATCCTCAGTATCCTCCTAAGGCATCTCCTTTGGAATAAATCCAGCTTGTGACAGATGGCCTGTGTCACTTTCCACGACTCTGCCCCATACAGGAGAACCCCCAGGATGTTGCTCTTAAATATGCCACTTTGGTCTTTGTACTGATCTGGCCTGATTTCCATATTGCTTTTAGCATGGCTAAAGCTCCCCGTGCCTTACAGATCCTGCTGTCTACATCTGCCCCTGAATTCCCATCTGGCAAAACCAAGGCCAGGGTTTACTCAAACTGAGTCAGTGGTCACTGTGAAAACATGCAAACTGCACACAGAAGGAGCTGTTCTTAGCATCTTGTTGTCATATTGGCAGCCGTTCAGTGCTGCTACGTATGTGCACAATGTCACTTCCACGGGATTTATTTCCTGTGGAAAGAGGGTTGTCTAGAAACAGAGGAAAGCTTTTCTTGCCGGCTCTCTACTACCAAAGGTCGCCAGGGAGTACTGCACCCACCGTATACAGTAACGTACGTTTAATGTACGTCACAGTCAACCGAATGGAGATAAATAATGCACCGTCAAAACTTGAGAAACCCCTCTTCTCCCCCCTGTTGTCGGCTCCCTACGGATGACGGATCTTTTGTAATCTAATGACAGAGAGTATATATATATATGGGCCTTAAGAAAACTCATCAGCATGACATTATTCACTAACAAAATCGACATGACAAAGAATGAATGAAGGAATGTCAAGTCCATCCGATGTTGTTTTCTCTCCATGTTGTCCTGGCTTCCCTTGTTCCTGTATGTTTACTAACCACTTGAACCCCAGCATCCCCATTGATTCACCCTATACATCCCCATTGATTCACCCTATACATCCCCATTGATTCACCCTATACATCCCCATTGATTCACCCTATACATCCCCATTGATTCACCCTATACATCCCCATTGATTCACCCTATACATCCCCATTGATTCACCCTATACATCCCCATTGATTCACCCTATACATCCCCATTGATTCACCCTATACATCCCCATTGATTCACCCTATACATCCCCATTGATTCACCCTATACATCCCCATTGATTCACCCTATACATCCCCATTGATTCACCCTATACTTTTACCTTTTTATATACTTGACCAATAGAGCACCGAAGTCCTGACGTAACTCGCTCATCCCGACGATTCCCCTGGTTCGCGGAAGTGATTTCTCTATGGAGAATAACATGGGGTGATCTTAATATCGTCTACTATAAGCGTTGTGGTCCAAAAATAAACAAGCTGTCTCTGCGTTATTGTCGGGAAGGTGTCTCTGTATCGTTTGCAACAGTCAGTCACTCATATATGATACAGTCTGCTTCTAGCGAAAATCTAACTAATTCAGCAGCAGTAACATTAGCGTTTTCTCTCAGTCAGTTGATTCTTCATATCCATATGAGTGAAGCGGCCGGGGTGACATGTTTATTTTTCAAACACAGTTGTTATATGAGGCGATCTAAAATCGCCTCAATCGCCTCAATTTCAATGCAACTAAACAAATACATGAACCTGGGGACTGACGCCCTCTACTGGAAGTGACGTCAGACTTCGGTGCTCTATATAGGACAGCTAATGGAAAGGCGTTTACAGGGTGTGCTTTGTGTTTGCCTCCACTAGGGGAGCTGTGCTGCTGACCTGTACAGACATCCTCAGCTGGATGCTGACATGGAAGCGGTCAAAGACATCTACACCGACAGCGCTGTTTCTGTCAGGTACCACACTGTTACACAGTTTACCACACTGTTTCTGTCAGGTACCACACTGTCACACCGTTACCACACTGTACCACACAGGTACCACACTGTTACACTGTTTCTGTCAGGTACCACACTGTCACACAGTTTGTTTCTGTCAGGTACCACACTGTCACACAGTTTCTGTTTCTGTCAGGTACCACACTGTCACACAGTTTCTGTTTCTGTCAGGTACCACACTGTCACACAGTTTGTTTCTGTCAGGTACCACACTGTCACACAGTTTGTTTCTGTCAGGTACCACACTGTCACACAGTTTGTTTCTGTCAGGTACCACACTGTCACACCGTTTACACTGTTTCTGTCAGGTACCACACTGTCACACAGTTTGTTTCTGTCAGGTACCACACTGTCACACCGTTTCTGTTTCTGTCAGGTACCACACTGTCACACAGTTTACACTGTTTCTGTCAGGTACCACACTGTCACACAGTTTACCACACTGTTTCTGTCAGGTACCACACTGTCACACAGTTTACCACACTGTTTCTGTCAGGTACCACACTGTCACACAGTTTCTGTTTCTGTCAGGTACCACACTGTCACACAGTTTAACAGTGTTTCTGTCAGGTACCACACTGTCACACAGTTTAACAGTGTTTCTGTCAGGTACCACACTGTCACACAGTTTACCACACTGTTTCTGTCAGGTACCACACTGTCACACAGTTTCTGTTTCTGTCAGGTACCACACTGTTACACAGTTTGTTTCTGTCAGGTACCACACTGTCACACAGTTTCTGTTTCTGTCAGGTACCACACTGTCACACAGTTTGTTTCTGTCAGGTACCACACTGTCACACAGTTTGTTTCTGTCAGGTACCACACTGTCACACAGTTTGTTTCTGTCAGGTACCACACTGTCACACAGTTTGTTTCTGTCAGGTACCACACTGTCACACAGTTTGTTTCTGTCAGGTACCACACTGTCACACAGTTTGTTTCTGTCAGGTACCACACTGTCACACAGTTTGTTTCTGTCAGGTACCACACTGTCACACAGTTTCTGTTTCTGTCAGGTACCACACTGTCACACAGTTTCTGTTTCTGTCAGGTACCACACTGTCACACCGTTTCACAAACTATGGGTCACAAACTATGGGTCTGTTTCTGTCAGGTACCACACTGTCACACCGTTTCTGTCAGGTACCACACTGTTACACTGTTTCTGTCAGGTACCACACTGTTACACTGTTTCTGTCAGGTACCACACTGTCACACCGTTTCACAAACTATGGGTCGGGTCTGTTTTTGGGTCAATTTGTTTACATTTGTACAGTACACTCGTAGAGTTGCAAATGGATATAGTCTAATAACTGAGGATTTCATTCCATGTTTGTAGAACAATGAGAGTTTGAGAGTTTGTTTTCTGAAAAATATAGCCTACACACGCACACACACACACACACACACACACACACACACACACACACACACACACACACACACACACACACACACACACACACACACACACACACACACACACACACACACACACACACACACACACACACACTAGAGCAGGATTACTCTGTATGTGTTATTATTTAAAAAAACAAATCTAATTTAATCATATTTAACTTTTTTCAATTGTAGCCTATCATTATTCTTTTAGCTACAGCCAGAGCCATATAGCTGAGAGAGTTACGCCACTGAGGGGTCAGAATTTATTTATTTAACCTTTATTTAACCAGTAAAAAACCACATTGAGACTGAAGTCTCTTTTACAAGTGTGAACTGGCCAGAACAATAGGCAAAATAAGTGACACAACTCTGCCAGTAACAAAAAATAACAACAAAAAACAGGACAGACATACAATGCTTATAAATACAGTACCCACTACCAAAGAAGCTAAAAGGGAGAACAGGAACGCGACCAATAAGGACTAAAAGATCTAAGCAACGGGAATTGCTAGTTGACTAAAAAAGCAAGCAGACAGTTGCTATACGTCAAAGCAGGAGCAGTGTATGGGAAGTGTGCCCATGGCAATCCATTTAAAGCTCACTAGGGGAATCACAGCAGCCAGTTTGAGTCTGGACTGTAGGTCATTCCAAGACCAGGGTCCGAAATAAGCGATGCTTTTTTTCCCAGCCTCAGATTTTGTTGGGGGCACGACATAGCGTAACCAACCATTTGATCTGAGGTTGAGAGAGTTTTGGACAAGTTCAAATTTAGAACCAATGTAACGTGGGAGGTTACCAAGAATGGCTTTATAAATGAGAGTATACCAATGTAGCAACCTGCGAGACGTTAAGGAATACCAACCCACAAGAAACAAGAAAACAGTGCTCGAGTGTTGTTCATGCAGCCCTGGAGTGTGACAAGCTGGAGTTTGAAATACATTGTTTTCAACGAGGCCGGCACAGATATCAGCATGTTTGAAAGTATTGTACAGTAACAACTAAAGTCTCTGTAATGTTTATGTTGTACTATTACTAAAAAAACAATGTAAAATAAAGGGATTAAGGATCATTAAAGCTGGGCTGTTGCCTGAGCCCAGTGCATTCTGCCAACGTGCGGTCCAGGACTGGCCCCATGATGTGAACGGAGATGTCACAACGTATTTCCTATTTCAACGGCTCTGGCTACAGTGGCACGCCCTATCAATTATTTTCTATTAACCCATTCTGAACGGGAACCCATTTTGGTGTTAGCATCATGTTGTGCTTTAGCTATTGAAAAATAGCAGATCTACAAGCTCTCGGTGGCACGCTACGAGCTTGTAGGTGTGCTATTTTTGAAAAATCTAATAACGACTGACACTTTTAGAATCTGATCTCGGGTCAGAATGGGTTAGTCAGACCAGTGTGTGTCCAGTGGAAACCTCGTATGAATCTGATCTCAGGTCAGAATGGGTTAATGAATAAATATTAATTCAATTTATTAAGTGTTGCACCCTATTCGGCTTTTACCAATACAATATTACAATGTCTACTCTACTCTATCAGCAATCTGCTTGTGGTTTGTCATGTACAATAGGTTTTTATCCACTAGGGGGCATTGTTTTGTTGTTTTGATGGATTCATTGGCCCAAATAAAGCACATGTTAGGTATCTTTCTCTGAAACTATGTGACACTTCTAGAATGTATATGCATTATATTTAAAATAGGCTATCAGAAATGACATCCTCTGCAACGATAATGTTGTCACTATTAGTCAAAGACTAAACTGATCCAGTGAAATGCAAACTCATTGATCGCTGCTTGAATACTTAAACCCTGCTGTAGCCTGTGCTTTGTTGTTCCTCCGGTATAGGGCAGCACTGACCAGGGCAAAAATAGCCAATCTACAAGCTAAAACATTTTGCAATGTGAGGTGAGCTTGTAGATTCTAGAATTCTGTTTACAGAATTTATTTACCAAGTGTAACCGGTGTAATCTGTCTCTCTCTGCGTTGTGTTGAATGGAGTATGGACAGACGGACCCAGAACTGTCTTTGGAAACCACGTTTTATTCTGACAACGAATAACAACAGACACGTCTCCACGTTAGTTCTTAGTAGTGCAATGGCTCTCTCGTTCCAAGACGGAAGTAAAGAAGGAAGAGCGACAGTAACACAACAAATAATATAACGTAACATACCTGACAACGAATAACAACAGACACGTCTCCACGTTAGTTCTTAGTAGTGCAATGGCTCTCTAAATGACATGACCAAAATAGGGGCACCAGTTAAAATAAATATCCAGTCACCCAGTCCCTGGCCATCGGGAGATTTTCCTCCATCCCTGTATTTACGATGCATTGCTTTCTGCCATTTCAGACACTATAACGTTAGCGAGGTAATTATTTTTTAATAAATAAAAATAGAAAAAAACACACCATGCCTCGAGAGCTTGCCTCAGATGTTAAGGTTAGTCAGCACGCACGCACGCACGCACACACGCACACACACACACACACACACACACACACACACACACACACACACACACACACACACACACACACACACACAGAGAGCCCACTTCAGCTATAGACTTATCTGAAACAGACACAGGTGACATTAGAAGTAAGTTGTAATTCCATCACTTTGTTCTTCATATTCATGGAGATTGCGCCCTAATTCTATCCACCACAGTCCATAAAGGGACCAGATGGCTTCCTTCTGTCTGTGTGGATTGAACGGTGTGTTTTCCTTGCTGTGTGAACAGGGAGTATGTGTGGATTGAACGGTGTGTTTTCCTTGCTGTGTGAACAGGGAGTATGTGTGGATTGAACGGTGTGTTTTCCTTGCTGTGTGAACAGGGAGTATGGATTGAACGGTGTGTTTTCCTCGCTGTGTGAACAGGGAGTATGTGTGGATTGAACGGTGTGTTTTCCTCCCTGTGTGAACAGGGAGTATGTGTGGATTGAACGGTGTGTTTTCCTCCCTGTGTGAACAGGGAGTATGTGTGGATTGAACGGTGTGTTTTCCTTGCTGTGTGAACAGGGAGTATGTGTGGATTGAACGGTGTGTTTTCCTTGCTGTGTGAACAGGGAGTATGTGTGGATTGAACGGTGTGTTTTCCTTCCTGTGTGAACAGGGAGTATGTGTGGATTGAACGGTGTGTTTTCCTTGCTGTGTGAACAGGGAGTATGTGTGGATTGAACGGTGTGTTTTCCTTCCTGTGTGAACAGGGAGTATGTGTGGATTGAACGGTGTGTTTTCCTTCCTGTGTGAACAGGGAGTATGTGTGGATTGAACGGTGTGTTTTCCTTGCTGTGTGAACAGGGAGTATGTGTGGATTGAACGGTGTGTTTTCCTTCCTGTGTGAACAGGGAGTATGTGTGGATTGAACGGTGTGTTTTCCTTGCTGTGTGAACAGGGAGTATGTGTGGATTGAACGGTGTGTTTTCCTCCCTGTGTGAACAGGGAGTATGTGTGGATTGAACGGTGTGTTTTCCTCCCTGTGTGAACAGGGAGTATGTGTGGATTGAACGGTGTGTTTTCCTCCCTGTGTGAACAGGGAGTATGTGTGGATTGAACGGTGTGTTTTCCTTGCTGTGTGAACAGGGAGTATGTGTGGATTGAACGGTGTGTTTTCCTTGCTGTGTGAACAGGGAGTATGTGTGGATTGAACGGTGTGTTTTCCTTCCTGTGTGAACAGGGAGTATGTGTGGATTGAACGGTGTGTTTTCCTCCCTGTGTGAACAGGGAGTATGTGTGGATTGAACGGTGTGTTTTCCTTGCTGTGTGAACAGGGAGTATGTGTGGATTGAACGGTGTGTTTTCCTTCCTGTGTGAACAGGGAGTATGTGTGGATTGAACGGTGTGTTTTCCTTGCTGTGTGAACAGGGAGTATGTGTGGATTGAACGGTGTGTTTTCCTCCCTGTGTGAACAGGGAGTATGTGTGGATTGAACGGTGTGTTTTCCTTGCTGTGTGAACAGGGAGTATGTGTGGATTGAACGGTGTGTTTTCCTTGC
>NC_139699.1:1512817-1550317 GCF_964188405.1 Protomyctophum parallelum | reverse complement strand
AAGACTAAATATATTGACAATTTCGTCAACACAAACTAGACTAAAATCTTATGAAGGGACTAGTGGACAAGACATCCAGTATGAGTCAATTTACACTTGGTTGCATGCTGAAATTAGCCGATCTACAAGCTCACAACGTGAACTTGTAGATCGGCTATTTTCAGCAAGTGTAAAATCTGTCATCTCGATGGCATCAAGGCCCGCCGAAATACATTTCAGTCGACTAAATCAACTGTAGATTTAGTCAACTAAAATCTTGTGATATTTAGTTGACTAAAACTAGACTAACACTAAAACATTCCAGGTGACTAAAATGTGACTAAAACTACCGTAACTGAAAACTATTCCAGAGACTATGACTACAATTAAATAAATCTAAATTCCCTGTAAAAAACAACACTGATTAAAATGAAACTAAAAACGCCTGGGTTTTCCAAGGCTAAAATTAAACTGATTGACCTGAATAAACTGTAATTGTGTCCAATCTGCATGGTAGAGCATGTTAATACAATATCATATACATATGCTCTTCTATTGAAACATTTAGATTGTGTGCCCTACACACATTTTTAACTGATGATCCAGATTGAATTTATCCCCTGAGCAAGCAGGCTGGCTCTATTAAGCTCAATGGTAATACATACATAAATAAATCAGCACACCAGGTTACGTATAGAGCAGCTTTGTGTGCTTTATATTAGGGCTGTCAATCGATTAAAATATTTAATCTGATTAATCGCATAATTGTCCATAGTTAACTGTGATTAATCGCAAATTAATCGCATATTTTTTATCCGTTCTAAATATACCTTAAATCAGTGGTTTTCAAGATTTTTCTTATCAAGGCCCATTATTTATTCTGCATTTGAGCCACGGAACCACCATTTGATGACATTTAGCCTTCCAGACCCAAACTAAAGAACTGTATTGATGTTGGCCAATGGTACCATTACGAGAGATAACAGGCCATGTTGATCAAAATAACATGTTTTCTAAGTTTTCTAATTGTGTAGACTTAAATTAACTTAAGTAATACAGCTGTTTAACAATTATTCAACTCTTCAGTGTAAAATTGCCATGCGTCTCTCAACCATTCTGTCAAACTTCACAGTGCGTTAATCGCGCATCAAAAAGAATAGTGCCGTTAAAAGGATTGTGAGTTAACTAGTTAATAGTGCGTTAACTTTGACAGCCCTACTTTATATACATGTGTTGTTGTGTGTCACACCTTTGTGTATGTCGTCTGTCCGGTGGAAACCTCATCACGGTATGTCCAAATCCGTTACATTTCTGGGTTCAAATACATTTAAATAAAAGCTAAAGTAGCAGTTCTACAAGCTCAACATGCGTCGCTTCGTTCGCACCACGTTTCAAGCTTGCAAATATGCTACTTTTGATACCGTACTTTTGTGTGACACTGTTGTATGATCAAGTAGGGCATTATTAAAAATAAATAAATAATAATAATAATAATAATAAAATATGGACATGAGGTTATTGCCCGATAGCAACGATATGTATAATGGTAAAAGTGTGTAAAAATGTGTTTAAGAATACATGAACAAATGCACTAACGTTTATATCATCTCTGTTGCGCAGAGACCTTGTACAGGCATGTTCAAAATAGTCACTTTTCAGAAAAGGGAAAACATTTGCTGTAGTCACAAGCTCTTCATATTTTTCATGCATTACATATTTCTAAAACCCGCAGACATAACTCAACCTGGCAGTAGATGTTAGGTCAGGTCGTCACCTGACCAAAAAGAGGTAAATAGCAGATCTACAAGCTCACAACATGTCGCCTTGTAGACATGTTATTAGAACGGGCAAACAAAATAAAAAAATAAAAAAGGTTGAAATATGGAGATACAAGGCTTCTTGCCTTGATATTCATCTAAACACATACGTTTTACTTTTAAATAAACATCTACACTCTCTCTTGTCATGCCTGGTATAACGTGTAGTGAGATTGCAGTAGCAAAAGTATAGTTTTGCATTCAGATGCATTAACAATTTAGGGAATTAATTCAGATTAAAAACTACAGCAGATTTAAACCATGGCAGGCTATAAACAACAGAGCTGCGGCTAATCAAGTTAATAATGGTTGTGTTAGTTGTGTGAGTTATGGCTTATGGGTGTACAAATGTGCAAGCATTAGTCAACGGTATTAGTTACTGTACATTGGGTCACACAAAACTAACACAGTATTCATGTGATCGTCTGCAGCTGTGTTGCTTACATCACAATGTAGTTATAATGTCTGTATTATGCAGCCTGCCATGTTTTACCCATCTGTAGTTTTTAACCTGAACTGGAGAACAAAAGTGAGACACAATCCATGTTACTTACGTGTACACAATACAAAATACTATAGTTTTGCATTTTTCATTCGTTTTTATTTGTGTTTTGTTGTGACCCTTTGGTTTTAAATTTCAGCATAGTTTTGATTAGTTTTTAAAGCAGATAAAGAGGTTTAGTTTTAGTGTCGTTTTTGTTAGTTCAGCTTGTTTTATGGAGTAGTCAGAGGTGGGATTCAGAAGAAGTTCAGAAGAATAGTGAAAAGGGCATTTTCAGTTAGTTATCGTTTATTTCAGTTAACTAACTGTATTATTATTATTATTATTATTATTATTATTATTATTATTATTATTTGTATGGATTTTTTTGTTTAGTTTTATTTTTGACTATAATCACCTTGATCTATAGTTAATCTACAGCTTAAAGGTATATTCAGTGATTTCACTTAATTCAAATATCACTTATTTTTTTGTTTTGTTGTGATAGTCCTCCCTACTATAGAGTGTGCTGGCCATATAAGGAGTTCCTCCCTGTCCCCAGTTAACCCCTGGGGGTCAAAAAACCTTAGGTTTCGTTTTTGACTCTCTATCCTGATTGGACGAAAGGCTGGGTCCCCACAGCCAAAAACGAAACCTAAGGTTTTTTGAGTGAAATCACTGAATATACCTTTAACTGTAGATACTGGAGGTTCTATTGCCATCCGCAGCCACAGACACACAATGACGCATTTCATAGTGAGACATACTGACCCACATACATGTCCAGTGAATGGGTTCTGGTGTGTGCCAATTAAACCCACATGAAGTCCTGACCAACTCAAACAATCTCACTGAAACATCACATCCATGGATTCTACATACAGTGCATGGCTCAATCGTCGCTGTCGGGCAGAAACCTTGGACCTCCATATTCCTTCTAATAAATAAATGCCCTATTTTAAACTCAGAGTAGCTGAAATAGCAGATCCATATGCTCACAACAAGCAGATGCAATGCGAATGTGCGATGTGCTATTTTTTAAACATTTATATTTAGTTTGCCATGACATGACAATGACAATGACACAAAATAGGTTGAAAGTGTTTTAAGTCTGTCTACAGGGTTATATTTACTAAATAATAATCAATGTAGGATCCAATGGAACGCAGGTTCTTTTTTGCCCCATTCCCTGAAATATAACTGTTCTGGACATGACAAAGTTTCAACACCGACAGCGATGATAATGTTTGAATTCCCTTTTTGCCTTTTTTACCGTTTGTTTACTGTGTCCAATGGAGAGGTGTGCCTCTTCCCCCTCTTCCCAGTAGAGCACCAACCTGCACCGCTCTCACCTGAGCACCTTCTCTCCCTACCTACCTACCTACCTACCTACTGTACCTACCTACCTACCTACCTACCTACCTACCTACCTACCTACCTACCTACCTACCTACCTACCTACCTACCTACCTACCTACCTACCTACCTACCTACTGTACCAACCTACCTACGTACCTACTGTACCAACCTACCTACCCCGACCCTGAACATCATGGCTGGGCTGGTGCGCCGTTTCCCATAATGCTTTGTCTTCACTTGACCCATCAGACTGTGGCTGTCCCGGCGGCCAGGGCCCCAGCGCAGATTACCACCAGGCAGCTGATTGAATTGTTTTTCTCATCCCAGGCGGGCGGCCACTGCAAGAACATCCCTACCTTGGAGTACGGCTTCTTAGTGCAGGTAAGGAAAAGAGACGGGTGTCTGTCCACGCCTCACGTCTACTAACACTTCCCCATTCACTTGGGAGAATCTGTCGTTCTCGTCGGCCTTCTTTCGACAGACACCTGCCGTGCGAGTATAAAACAGCCTAAAAGGCATTTTTAAGGATCGGGCCGTGCAGTGCACTTTTTGGCAAAGCAGCCAGCTTTTATGCTGCGGTTCGTCGATAGTCCCTTTCCGACCACGGTGGGAAATGATGAAACCGTGATAGACACTTCAGAATCAATTACTATCTGACCATCAGCGGCGGCACAGACAGGATGCGTTACTTTAAAGAGAAAGATGCTGTAATAGATTTCCCCACACTGATGTGTGACTGAGAGAGAGTGGGATATGGTTTATCTGATGAGTGAATAGGAAACTGTCTGAAGTAATTCAAGGGTCATTGTATAACTTGTGTGGGGTTTGGAACATCAATGTGAAGAGGAAACCATTGTGATGGTTGTCTCTTTCTGTCTACACTACAGTATATTGCCTGAAATCGCGACACACTGTGTTGCTTCAATAGCACCTAGTTATGTTTCTGATACCAAACCCGTAACATTGCCTGTGATACCACAGAGACTGAAATAAGTGAAGGTCAACCCTCGTAAAAGTTCATATTGGACAAGCCAGTTATTCGGTTCACCAGTGAGGCCTAGGCCCCACTGGTGAACGGCGAGTGACGAGTGTATTGTATTTGGGACCCCAAATAATTGGCAAAACTAAAATATTTTACTGAACAGAATATGCAATCTTGTCTGTTCATTCACTTGTGTCATTACTTCCAATTTCACTTGTTTAATCTGTATCCTGACTGAGTTATCCATCCTAAAATTGGCATCCGGACCTGAAAATGTATCTGAGCTGGAGAGACATGGAGACTCCTGTTACTGAACAAACACTCTATAGGAGACTCCTGTTACTGAACAAACACTCTATAGCAATGAGTAGTACTGTCAGAATATAGAGCTATTAAACCAGGGAAAACACTTACCCTACCTTTAACCCATTCAAACCGGGAAAGTATAATTATGTGTCATTTTAGATCGTCTCTTTCGGGTGGAAACCTCATATGTCCAAAACTATTACTTTTACAGGATTCAAATTCAAAAGCTTCATTGTGTGACGGTGTAGTATGATCAATAGCGCATTACGTTATATAAAAAAAAAAGAGGTTAAAAGAGGTTTCTGCCCGACAGCAACGATATATTATAGCAACATAAGTATTTTGAGAAAACTGTTACAGAATACATTTGTAGAATTGGCCTGAGGTCTAAATGGGTTGAGCCAATGTTGTTGTCTCCTGTAACAACAGATCATGAAGTACTCGGAGCAGAGGATTCCCACGCTCAACGAGTACTGTGTGGTCTGTGACGAGCAGCACGTCTTCCAGAACGGCTCCATGCTAAAGGTATTAGTGACAGAAGAACTAGACGTTCATTATGAACGGCTCTATGCTAAAGGTATTAGTGAAAGAAGAACTAGAAGTTCATTATGAAGCTATATTATCTCTATGCTAAAGGTATTAGTGAAAGAAGAACTAGACGTTCATTATGAAGCTATATTATCTCTATGCTAAAGGTATTAGTGAAAGAAGAACTAGACGTTCATTATGAAGCTATATTGAAACATCAATGTGTTTGTTTACATTTGCTGGTGCCTTTAGCAGCCCTGGATTAATGCAAATACAAATGATACAGTATTTCCTAAGCAGTGGCGTGCACAGACATTTAGAGGGGCAGGTGCTCAAGTGAAAAAAGGGCACCTTGTGCAGCGCATTTTGGGGCGGGAACCCATTTTGGTGCATTAGCTATTGAAAAATAACAGATCTACAAGCGCGCGCTACGAGCTTGTAGGTCTGCTATTTTTTTTTAATCGAAGATTTGATCAATGTCACCATGGTCCACACACTACAATTTTTTTCTTTTTTAAGAGCACATTGCCAAAAGGGCAGGGGGTGCTCTAGCACCCCCTAGTGTCTATCTGTGCACGCCACTATTCCTAAGTGTGTGCGTGCGTGCGTGCGTGCGTGCGTGCGTGCGTGCGTGCGTGCGTGCGTGCGTGCGTGCGTGCGTGCGTGCGTGCGTGCTGTTTATTTGCAGTACATCATATTATCTGTGTATAACTCCATGGGGTCTTTGTGTGAATGTGTGTGCGCAGCCTGCCGTGTGTACCAGGGAGTTGTGCGTCTTCTCCTTCTACACTCTGGGTGTGATGTCAGGAGCAGCTGAGGAGGTGGCGACTGGAGCAGAGGTAACAGAAAAACCTAACTTTTGACATAATGATATATACTGTACATATTGAAACATAGTTTAAATAAAATAAACTCCTCTGAGCCAAAACGTTGAAGGACCCTGTTATAGCGCATACAGTATATCTAAATGACGGAGCGGTTAAAAGTATTTTTTTGTTGAATTATTCATGACAAAGTTGTACAGTATGTATGTCCATAACATAAACAAGCAGCACACTAGCAAACAATTCACTTTGTTTCAATCATCATTCAATCATTATTATTTTTCACAATTATATTACCTGATCATCTTCTTCTTAAATACCCTAGTTTGAAACTCTAGTCTATACCGTCATATGCATACATCTGTCGCGAAAAGTATCAAAACATTAGAAAGTAGGCTAGCCGGCGTTGTATCACATTGTGAAAATATAATAATAAATCAATAATAATAACAAATAACAATAATTAAATGATTGAAAGAAAGAAGGGGCTCCATCTTATGCCATGCTTTATCCTCAAGTAATCCTTTCTGTGAATTACGCATTTAGGAGCTTCCACTGTGCGTAAACGTTATCTTGCGGCCACACAACCCACTATTCATTTTGCCAACTCCTGTATTTGCGGGTGGAGGTGTGTCTGCAGGCGTGTCGATGCGCTTTCCCTATATTTGCTATCTTATGCTCACAGGTTTAGGACAACGGAAAGTGCCTCCTCAAACCACCCATTCTGACCTGAGATCAGATTCATACGAGGTTTCCGCCGGACACACACTGGTCTGATGAACCCATTCTGACCTGACATCAGATTCTAAAAATGTCAGTCGCTCTTCGATTTTTCAAAAATAGCAGACCTACAAGCTCGTATCGCGCCACTCGGTGGCGCGATATGAGCTTGTAGATCTGCTATTTTTAAATAGCTAAAGCATAACATGATGCTGACACCAAAATGGGTGCCCGGTCAGAATGGGTTAATGCGAATTCTGTTTGATAAAAGAATGCGCTCCTTTTTACTATAATTATTGTGTTTAATTGTCTAGTTAAAGACGTTATTAGATTTGCACGAGTGAGGCTGTGTTGGAGCTACTGGACACAAAACAACCCGGCCTCTGTATCAAATATAAATATGCTATATTTCAAGGCAGCAAGGTGTGTCGCTCTTCTATGGCCATGGGCCATAGTATTGTCATAGCTGGCTCATGCTATGACAAACATCAGGAGCAGGAGACAGTCGAAAGTTGTGTTTATTAAATAATAGGCCTATACAAAGGAACTAAAGAAGAACTGCAGTACTGAACATAACGAATACTATGGGGTGTGTAGTCAGTAAGTCAGTGGTGTAGGGGTGGTGTATGGATGTGTGATACATGGTGTGGTGCATGTGTGGATGGAAAGGATAATCAAACATCAATGATATGAGGCATGGAGGCTAAAGCAGGGAGTGGAGGCAGCAGGTCTGCCTCCTCTGGATCTCTCAGCTCAAATGGCAGGAGCATTGTATTTATAGCCTCTGGGAGACACCGGGCCCAGGTGCTCTCCCATTAGCCATCAGGCCAATGCCCCACCCAGGCTCACCTATAGGATGAAAGTTAGGCAGGCACATCCACTACTCATATGTGTGGGGCATCACAGTATACATCACTGGGCATACTGTTAAATGGATAATGGATCTCTTAAAGGCAATGGCAGGTGCCACTGTGATTAGTTTAATCATTGTAACGCCCAAACCACACCTATGCATAATGTAAGGGGTAATGGAGGTGTTTTAGGGACTGTGGCACAAGATAACACATTTTACGGGGCCACACCTCTCACACAATACTAAATCCCCAAATTAAGGAAAAAGGGCCCCTGCCGCAAGATGGAGCCCTTAGTGTATTGTCTGTGCATACTTTTACTTTGTCATGAGTAATTTAACAAAAAATACTACTTAAACAGTGTTGCCGGGCGGGTCTCCGTCATTTAGATATATGCTGTTATAGCGCCACCATGAGGCCAATTTGAACAATTTGGGGTAGCTCTATAGGTTCTTCCTACTTCCTGGGAACTAATGTGCAAGCTTTCATGCCGATCTGTCATATGTGTACACACAAATTGGTATACAATAAAATCTCTATAATCAACATAGTTAGTTCCTGCGAGAGTGAGGTCTAGCCAACACCAACTCGGGATTCCTGGATCACTGCCCTCCACAATTTCCTATCCAACATCAGGTTCTTGAGCTCTTCAGTGTTGTCAGCCAAGTGTCGCGCCGCAGCACGCCTACATAGGTGGTACGCTTCTTTCCCCTCCTGGCTTTGCCCTGGGTTGGCTCCCTTAGGGTCAATTTAATTGCCTCAAGTTCTGGGTGCCTGACGCAGTGCCCTGCCAAGCCTCATCCTTCTCTCTCTGACTTAGTCCGTGACCCGTAGTAGGTCCCCATAGAGGTCAACATTTCTGATGCGGTCAGTCCATGCACGGTATGAGGAGAGTGTGGAAATCAGATATGGGAGAAGACCTGTTCATATTGGTTAATATTGGCATCTAAAGTTTGCAGGAGTGGCTTGGCTTGTTTGCCGAAACTTTGCATGCACATTCCCACTAGGCCGAGGAACACATCCTTTTTCCTTTTTTCCTTTCCTTTTTTGCTAAAAAAAAATGTACTCCACATTACACACACACATTATCTCTATAGTCATGTGATCAAGACAGATCTGTCCGATTTCTCATATTCCATCCTGAGTGGCGAATTTCGAACATTGCTGCCCTACAATAACCTACCTGACCTGGAGGAGACCTGTGCTCTACAGGGTTCTTCTTTTGACAGTATAACTTATATACATAATAAGAATACTATGGCACAGAACTATTAAAAAAAAAAGAGAAGCTGAGAAGCAAAAGGAGACATGTGACCCAGTGTTGTGTTCATGTTTGGGCCTCAGGGGCCTTCATCAGGTATCAATACCTGACGAATACCGGACGAAGGCCCCTGAGGCCCAAACGTTGTATTTCTTTCAGTTCTGCTTTTAAAACGGTGTGTGGATCTCCTCTTTCCTTTCCATGTTTATGCATATACTGTATACCATATACCATATAATTTATGGTAGCAAGGCTGGATGGCATCTCTAATAAGATGCAGGGACACTGAAATTAAAGAGTCAATAAAATGTATAATATGTCAACATAGACTGAGTAATAAAGTTTTATAGAAATCACTGGAGACTTGGCTATAGCTCCAGCAGACAGAGTATGTCCAACCAGATGACGGTATATGTTAATTTGACAGTGGACCCTGCAGGGTATTTTGCAAAAATGCCATAAAAGGATCTTTAACCCATTCTGACCGGGCACCCATTTTGGTGTCAGCATCATGTCATGCTTTAGCTATTTAAAAATAGCAGATCTACAAGCTCATATCGCGCCACCGAGTGGCGCGATACGAGCTTGTAGGTCTGCTATTTTTGAAAAATCGAAGAACGACTGACGTAGAAACATAGCTTTTTCAGAAAACTGTCATTTTCAAACAGACATTTTTAGAATCTGATCTCAGGTCAGAATGGGATAAATCATCTGCTGCTGCTCTGGCTCTTCTCCAGGTGGTGGACCTGCTGGTGGCCATGTGCCGAGCTGCTCTGGAGTCTCCCCGTAAAAGCATCATCTTTGAGCCGTACCCTTCGGTAGTGGACCCCAACGACCCCAAGACCCTGGCCTTCAACCCAAAGGTGACAGCCCTCCCTAACCGTCCTGTGACATCCAATATAATGTTCTTGAAATTATTACTGCCTGTAACATAAAGGTGTGTTATCACTTATCAGCGAATGTTTTAGCTTACAGAATACTTAAATACAGTCGGTTACAAATAAGCAACATTTATCGTAAAGATAAATGGACACTGACATCCAGGTAACTTTTTAATTGTTAAGTGTAAATAATAAAAATCATAGTAATATTTCAACTACCGGTATAACCTCTATTTCTGAAATCATATTTTTTCAGGCATTTAAATGTTTTTGTTGTTTTCTTGTCTTCTTTCACCCCTTTGTCATTTGACCCCTCTTGGCTCCATGCACACAGAAGAAGAATTATGAGAGACTGCAGAAAGCCTTAGACAGTGTCATGTCCATCCGCGAGATGACCCAGGTAGGCATAATGGGTTAATGGAAGCAAAGGTGAATTCATTTAAGCTTTTTCTCATTTGCAAATGAAATCGATACAGTAAGAGTAAACAAACGATTCTAAATCAATCTTATTTTAAATTAAAGTTATTTTGAAGTCAGTCTGAGAGAAACTCTAGTCTAATCATAGCTCTGGTCCATAGTATTAGAAAGACGTCTCCTTAACGCTATGGGACTTTCAAGCCTCATATACAAAGACGGTTTTGTGGAGTTGAAAGCCTACTTTCCGTAGTGGACACAGTCTGAGCCCCACATGTATAATACCGGTATGCACTTTTTGGCCAGAAAAGAAAATATTTTCACCAGAAGAAAGAAATATGTTTTATTTACTCCACTATGCCCTCTACAGATCAGGTCAATAGAAAAATCCCATTTAATTGACCAGATATTTCCTTCCAGTGAAATATGTTTTTATCTGGCCAAAATGTGGATTTTAGCATGAGGTGGGCGGCTCCGAGTGTTCCCACCAAGGAAAGTAGGCTTTCACCTCCTCTAAACCGTCTTTGTTTTGGTGAGTAGGCTTTCACCTCCTCTAAACCGTCTTTGTTTTGGTGAGTAGGCTTTCACCTCCTCTAAACCGTCTTTGTTTTGGTGAGTAGGCTTTCACCTCCTCTAAACCGTCTTTGTTTTGGTGAGTAGCGAAAGGGATTTTAAATGTTTTACTACAGACGAGAGGCTGGAAAGTAACAGCGTTAAGGAGAACTCCTAACGCTGTGCACCAGAGCAAGTCTAATAACGGCCCCGTTGTTGAGGAAAACTAAACTACATCAAAGGTAATCATAATGTGACTACCTTATAATCTAATCTTCTATCTATCAAGACTCTGTACGTATACTGTATGTACGTACGTGTGTACGTCTGTAAAAATCCACGTAACCGGAGAACTGTTCGCCCCACCAACTTCAAATTGGACACACACGTTCCAAACGCCCACAGGGTGTGGAGTCCGTCGGAGAGACAGATGGGCTCTCCATCTGATCACCCCTATATCTCCATATATGGAGCTGGCCTGTTCTGACATGATTCTGACATCTGCATCTCCAGATGTGGGCATGCCTGACAAAGAACTCATACAAGGGACACAGGCCAGTGCCTAAGCCTAACGGGCCCAAATTAGCCAATTGATCACACCTGATCACCTTAGGCCAGTGCCCAACGGGCTGCTATTTTTGAAAAATGGAAGAACGACTGACATAGAAACATAGCTTTTTCAGAAAACTGTCAGGATGTCGAAGACATTTTTAGAATCTGATCTCAGGTCAGAATGGGTGAAGGAGGTGGAGGTACATTGTTGAATTGTGTGGTTAAAGGTATATTCAGTGATTTCACTTAATACAAATATCACTTATTTTTTTGTTTTGTTGTGATAATCCTCCCTACTATAGAGTGTGCTGGCCATATAAGGAGTTCCTCCCTGTCCCCAGTTAACCCCTGGGGGTCAAAAAAACGTAGGTTTCGTTTTTGGCTCTCTATCCTGATTGGACGAAAGGCTGGTCCCACAGCCAAAAACGAAACCTAAGGTTTTTTGAGTGAAATCACTGAATATACCTTTAAGTAGGTTTAGAGTGAGTATTGATACGTCATTGCTCCCAGTCAGATCTAAGCGGATGGAGTGACTTGTATGTCTGTGTGCCTTTCATTGCAGGGTTCCTATTTGGAGATCAAGAAACAGATGGACAAGCTGGATCCTCTGGCACACCCATTACTACAGTGGTGAGTGGACAGCATGTATAAAAGCCATTAAGACCTGAGGAGGCCCAACAGTTTCCTGAAAAACACATGTTGCTACTAAGTGGTAAAAATGTAATGCATTTGGCCGCTGACCCCATGTAAAAAACATTTTGTTCCAGGGACTTGAGCTAAAAAAAATTATTAATGAAATTGTTAATTAATAAAAAATCACATCCGTATCCTCACTTTTTTACTGTACGTACCGTACTTTGCTCAGTCAATCAAATCATCACTATGGGGTGCTCAGCCAATGAAATCATCGCTATAGATTAGACTGCGACGCTCTATGGGGTACACACAAACAGACAAAACTGGGCATAGGAGGGGCTAACGCCCCTCAAAAATCGACAGGCTCATAGTGACGTATTGTGAACTTGTATATCTGCTCTTGTTGAATAGCCAATGCTAAAATCTGAAATGACACAGATAAGATGCCTTCCCAGTTTTAGTGGGTTAAAGGACAACTTTAGTTTTTTTCAACCAAGGTTGTTTTAGGTTGTAGAAAGTAAAAGATGAGTGTTAATTCTTTTTTTCATTTGCTGCTTTCTTTCGTTTTAGGGATTTTAGCAGTTTTTGACAGGGTTGCATTCGAGCATGGGGCTAAATATGTATTTTAATATTTTTTACAAGATTTTATAGCGATTTCATTTTGTATTATTTATTATAGTATTATACTAGATTATTTACTAGACCCCAAGAAATTACATCTGGCCACAAAAGATCACGGGATCTACTGGATGTGAAGGTAAAGGTATACTAGCAGGGATGCCATGCTGTGAGTTGTAGGCTCAATATGTCAGTTTGACACATTCAGTAGATCCCGTGATCTTTCACTCTGTACTTGGCCTGCTCTTGTTTCCCTCTACACCAAACCTGGCGTTGTGTGCTTGTAGATCCGCTATTTGGGGGTAAAGTTCTCCTCATAGTAGGGTGCTGACCCCCTAGGGGTCCCAGACCCCCTGTTGAAGACCCCCTGCGCAACACCAAACATCTTCACTGAAAAGCGAAAGCAAGTTCTTTACAAGCACACAATGCGTCACAAGACTCACAACACGACACGTTGTGAGCTTGCCTTGAACATCTGCTATGTTCACCTAATGTTCACTCCAGAGGTCCTTGAGCTCCGGGGCTTCCATCTGGTCCCTAGCTAAATGATGGGGAGTTGGTAACCAATATGTGTTTGATTGATTGATTGAAATGTTTATTAACAGTTTGCAGAATTACAGTACAATTCAAGCACAAACTCAATACAAAGACTGTTAACTGTGAGTGGACGACGCAATTAAGCATTACACTTGTTTACAACAGGGTCCACATTGTTCAATTCATCAAAACATTTAGAGACATACAAATAGACACTTCTATGTAGCTAAAGAACAGAACAGGAATTCATCATATAGGAAGCAAAAAGGGAAAAGATACATATACAGTGAGGGGAAAGGGGGGGGGGGATGGGGTGAGGGGGATTCAGATTTTACAGAGGCCAGTTTCTAATTGCAGCCGTCCGTAGGTGCCCTTTGAGAGCGGTTTTGAAGGAGTCAAGGGATTCACATGTCTTAATGACTGTTGGTAGGGCGTTCCACATTTTGGTGGCATAGGAGCGAAAATAATTTAGTCCGTTGTTTGTGCCGAATCTGGGTTGTACATGGTTTGTTGCACTCCCTCTGGTGTTGTGGGTGTGGACTTCGTTTACATTAAGGAAGTATTTAGACATGCTGTAGTCTGTCGTCGACCCTAAGCCTGTCAAAGTGGGCAGGGGTGAGGTGGGTTCGGGGGGTGAGGCCAAGTAGGAGCCTGACCAGTTTGTTTTGGGAGGTCTGGAGCCTTGTTTTAAGGGCCTTTGAGGTGCTGTGGTACCAAGAGGTGGATGCATAGTCAAAGAAACCTTGTACGAGGGCTCCTGTTAAGGTCTTCAAGGTGTTTTTGTTGACCAGTGAGTGAGTGTTGTTAAACATCTGCATTCATTCATTTACTACAAGAAGTCTACACAGTTAGAGAAAGTAAAATAAATAATCGTTATTTTGATCAACATTTGCCTGTTGTCTCTCCTATGGTAACACATCAATACAGCATGAAATTGTGAACAAAATCTTATTCAACAATAACAAAATATTCTTTAGTTTTGGTCTGCCAGGCAAAATCTTCAATCAAATCAAATCAAATAGTGGTCCATGACTCAGATGTCGAATAAATATTGGGTCTTGATATGAATAGGGCTGTTTTACCGAGATTATAGGGGTGCTTGTGTTTCAAATGGTCAGGGGGGAGTCGGGGGACAGACATTGTCAGGTTCATTGAAACTGAGTGTTCTCTTCTGTCTTTCCACAGGATCATATCCAGTAACAGGTCCCATATTGTCAAGCTGCCTCTGAGCAGGGTAGGAGGAATCACATACACAATCACACACTTTCTGCTCTCCAACTCTGTTCTAGATAGAACACTGCGCATTCTCTCTCTCTCTCTCTCTCTCTCTCTCTCTCTCTGACTATCTCCATCTTTTCTTTCTCCATGTATCATGCCTGTATTCCACCTTCTTCATGCCTCCCTTTTATACTGTACTTCTTTCTCTGTCTTTTTTTAACTCTCCCTCTCCGCCTGCCTCCTCTCTCTATCTGCATCTCTCCCTTACTTTCACTTTGTCCCTGTGCATCTCTCTCTCTCTCTCTCTCTCTCTCTCTCTCTCTCTCTCTCTCTCTCTCTCTCTCTCTCTCTCTCTCTCTCTCTCTCTCTCTCTCTCTCTCTCTCTCTCTCTCTCTCTCTACCCCCCCCCCCCCCCGCCCTCTGGCCCACTCTGACAGCAACTGAAGTTCATGCACACTTCTCACCAGTTCCTGCTCCTGAGCAGCCCTCCAGCCAAGGAGGCTCGCTTTCGTACTGCCAAGAAACTCTATGGCAGCACCTTCGCCTTCCAGTGAGTTGGACTCTGCTCTTCCCCCAGACATGTCAAATATTGAACGGACTGCTCTCATACCGTCCATCACTACTAGAATTAGAATGAAAACAGACTTATTGTTATTTCCACCTTTGGCGCAAAGATGGCCGCGGGGCTTTTGACATCAAGTGTGAGAGATGTCATTTTAGCCACGTGAGCCCTACTGTCTCTATTTTATTGATACATTAATTTGGGAGGGACAGTACATCAATGGACACCACATATGCAATGCAATGCAAATGCGCCGGATTTAGCAAGAATGCTAATTTCCATCCGTAGTCACTCCCCATACAAAATACCATCAACATTACAAAATGAGCACATAAAAAACATTACAAATAAAAAGGGTAGAAAATAACTACAGTAAAAAGGCCTAGTTTTGACCTAAAATACCAGAGACTCAGGACAACTAAAAGAACCTACATTTAAACCTATTTAAACATGACTGTCCATGATCCATCATTAAAAGATGTAAAGGATGGACACTCTCTTATGTTAGTGGGTCGATTGTTTCAAATTGCGCTTCCTTGAACCGCAAAGTGCAATTTTGTGCAAATATGTCTGCATGTGCTTCTAGAGTCTAGAGTCTAGAGTCTAGAGTCTAGACGGCACCTCACCGTTCCCTCCTGGTGACGGCCCTTGTACTGACGCCCGTGTCAGGCTTCCGTTTCCCTCCTTGGGAGGCAGATATAAACCATGTTAAGTTTTAATGTTAAAAAAACACATTTGAAGAGAGTACTGTCTTAACTCCTAATCACCTCTTTGTGAACATCATGCACATAGTCTTTTTTTTTGTGTTTATTTGCACCATGGCATAATAGGGGAACATTGGTCCGAAAGTAGATAGTGAAAATAGCTGATAACAGATGTGGTGTAGAGGGAAAATATAGGAAAAATCAACAAAGTATATATTCTGTAGGGGTTACGTGGTTAAATTAAATCTGTTTAAATTAACACATGATGCAAATATCCAATCAGTATGACTGCCCCAATTATCTCAATCTCAATAGTCTCTCATCCAGAGACAAGTCTCCGTAAGAAAGTTTGTAGGATCTGGTGCTGTGGAAGCAGAGCTGAGGACCTGCATGCACCATCTACTCAGACTCTAACGTAGACCTGGCACACAATGCCATGAAATGTCCGTACAGTGGAATAGAAAAACTCCAGAGGCTTTGAATTGATTGAACCCATCCTCTCTCCAGCATCTGGTCATGATAATGTAGATGGCAAGGCTTGCCCGCAGCAGATTTCCATTCCACCATAACAAAGCAACTGCACATGGCACTGGCCATCTCTCTTGGACGGGCATCACGCCCCGCCGTGCCAGCGCACAGAGCCAGTGATGTCCGTGAGATCGTGTCACAGTAGCAGATGGAGCTCGGATGAACATTTTAGATACACAAAGCCCATCTGGGCGCTGGCGGAGCTCCGCTCGCTTTGAGAGCAACTCCATCCGTCTCCCCATCGTCGATGTTAACGTTAATTGCTATGAATTATTCCTGTTTTTTTTATTTTTTTCATTGTTGGCACAGTCAAATGTGTAAACGTTAAGATGGTTAATGCTAATGGTGCCGCTGCCAATACGCATGTACCTGCTTGCATGCCCCAGCCGCCCGCATCATGTTCTTAGCAGGGGGGCAGCCAGCCAGATATTTCGTGAAGCCTCTTTTGAAATCGGGACTTCCTGAAAGTTCATATAATGGCCTGTTGTGGCGCTGGACTGGACCCAAAAAGCCCCATAGCTCCATAGAGGCCCATGTATTTTGGCCCAACTTCACCTAGACTGTATTACCTTAATAAACATGGTCATGAATACTTTCTGCTTCCAGTCACTAGTTTAAAGTCTCATTTCTAATGTCATAATATTCTTTTTGGAAAATTATGGTCCCATTTATAAAATAAATGACCATAAAGTCGCGTATGTTCTGAGGGGCGTGGCTACCGTTACAGTCTATGATCGGGATCCCCCACCCACTCGAGTCAAAATAAAAACCAACGGAGAAGAAGGGGGGGGGAAGTCCCGCCTCGTTGTCTGGGCCAGCCAATGGCCAGCTGGACCAGAACGGATCAAGAAAGATGGCGACGATTAGAGTGCAAGGAATTTCAGGCTTCATTTTACGTTCATGTTAGACCCGGGGAACGCTTTGTCCATATTTTTTACAGTCTATGGTTCTTAGCCAGTTCGAGGGGAACGCAACAAAGCACTCAAACTGGCTCAGTCCCCCAGGGAAGTGATGTTAATTCAACATGCACTCTCTTTAATGTACTGCAGCTTTGAATAACAGCTGCCCTCATACCGCCCACCAAGCGCACCCTGGTTTATTTTAAGAGACCTTGACAGGAGATTTGATACATCAGCTTGATATATATCAGCTGGGTCCTGTGTTCACGCAACGCGTCCGGTGATAAAAGACGGCAGTGATCTGGGTCTCCGGTTACTCAGAGAGTCTGTTTTGTGAATAATAAATGGTCTAAGTTTAGAGGATGATGTAAGACATGTCTCTAAATATCCTCTGCGTAATGGTGGGAATAGATGACTAGGTTTATTCTGGTTGGCACAGTGTCACTGGCAGTAGACAGAGAATGCTGGCTCAGATAGTCACATTAAGAGAATCAAATTCCAAGGTTTCAGTGGTAAACGTGCAGCATTTAAGTTTTATAATTCAACGCATATTATTGTTTTAATTAAAACATTGTTTCAAAAAAGCTGATAAAAAATAATAATTCCAAATTCAGTTTAAATCCAGAGATATATTTGTTTTAGTGCTGGGTCTCAGTTTTAATGTTCCTCATCTAATTTTACTAAGTATTCTGTTCTGATCTTGATTTTCATAAAAATTCTCTGCGTCTCTCTCTCTGTATGCGCGCGCGTACACACACACACACACACACACACACACACACACAGCGCACGTGGTGAAATGTTTGTGCTGCAGCGTAGATTCTAACACGGTTTTATCAACATTATTCAAGTGAGATGCGCTGGTTACTTGGTTTTATAGATTATTTAACAGCAATATCAGGCTATAGCTACCTATATGTATGACACCTAAATTTACCCATGGAATAAAGGTTATATATTATCATATATCGATGCAGACAGACAGACGGACAGACGGACAGACAGACAGACAGACAGACAGACAGACAGACAGACAGACAGACAGACAGACAGACAGACAGACAGACAGACAGACAGACAGACAGACAGACAGACAGACAGACAGACAGACAGACAGACAGACAGACAGACAGACAGACAGACAGACAGACAGACAGACAGACAGACAGACAGACAGACAGACAGACAGACAGACAGACAGACAGACAGACAGACAGACAGACAGACAGACGGACAGACGGACGGACGGCGATCAAAGTGTTATGTGACATATGTCATTTTTGTCAAGCGACTTTCCCACCAACGCATACATTGCGTTTCAGTCTCAGAAGCTTAGACATTTTTGATTGCACACTGTTTTATTCAATGCTTTACCCGTTTACCGTCTCACTCTGTGTCTAACTCCATGTGTCTTTATCTCTCTCCCTCTCTTTCTGTGCTCCTGCTCCAGTGGTTCCCACATAGAGAACTGGCACTCCGTTCTGAGAAATGGACTAGTCAATGCCTCTTACACCAAACTGCAGGTACATAAAGCCCAGCAGTTGGCTGTAATCAAAGACGCATAATCCCACCTTGGACAGTGCCTGTTCTCACGGGGAGCAGGCCCGCTGTCCAGCTGATCCATTTTGACAGTTAATGGGTGCCAGGCTTTCCTTTTTTATTTTATTACATTTTTTTCATTTTGTCAACTCTGACTCAATTTGGCATTTTTTACTGAGCACACGGCACTCTGGGAAACCCGTCCTGGCCAGTGTCAGCTACTCCCTATGCTTCCTGTACTGACGGCAGTGGACGGCACGCCCCTTCCTGTTGTGGGAAAGAGAGGGAGGGGGCTGTGGTGTTGGCTGGAGGTCAGCGGGTTACCGGTGTGCCGTGTTGGAACCAGAGGGTCAACCACTCAGAGCACTAGCAGTATAGGGTAGGTCCGCTGGCTGAAAGCCTGTACGCTTCTGAAGCAGAGCATGGGTCGCGGTGGTGAGTGGGGAAAAGGCCACTGAATCAAAACATTGCGGTGGTGAGTGAGAATGGCTCCCACTGAAGGTAAGTAACTACCATCTCTCCAGCCCTAATGCAGGTACAGCAAGGCATACTCCACCTTTAGGTGATAATCTATCAAAATGTGATTTTGATATTCAGCGCTTAAAATCACCTTTTTTTTTAGGTGATCGCCCTTTTACCTAAAATGTGATTAGGTTATCACCTAAAAGTGGAGTATGCTTTAATTCCCTTAACATTCTCTAACAATGAGCTATGGAAGACAAACTGCAGCTTCTGGTGATTGTGCTGTTGTTGAGCTATAATAGACTGCAAGCTATAGACAGCTATTAGCAATAACGTCATTATAGGACAACCACAAAAGGTCAGCACTTACGTTCCTAGTCATACAATGATTTTGAGTGTGCAGTTAGACACTTGTTTACATGGTTTAATAGATGAAATTGTCAGCCGTGAGGAGGTCTGGATGGCATTTGTTATGCCCTCCCTGGGTAGATTCTGATCTGCATGGGTGTGTGAGTGCACCATGCACAGTGTGATAGTGTTGTCAGTGAAATTGTCAGTGAAAATTAAATTACATTTTCAGTCACACAAACTTTAGTATGCTACAGTAATTTAATAATTAACCAAACTTTCTAGCACTTAATGTCATGTTGTCTGTATGGTATGGTAAACACCAGTCAAAGTCGTACTGTTATATTAAAGTTATATTGTCAAATGATGTACGTTTTGCTGGATCTGGATGAAAATGACTCTTTGGGGATACATCTGCGTAGCTTGTGAAAATGCAATACTTAAAGAGGTACCCGTTTGCATTCAGAGATCCATCAGTGCGGAGGAGAATATTATTTTGGAAACATTTGTATTTGGGATCTTAAGGATCATGGAACTTTAAAGGCGGCTCCGATCCTCTCGTCTGCCGTGTTTTATTTATGTTCCTCTCTGGTCTTTGATCAGCATTGCTTCTGCTTCTCTGCCTGCTCATTCCCCTTCTCTGTTTCACCTTGAACAATCCCAGGCTCCCAGCCGTTTCCACCATTGTTCTCTTCACAGCGAAACAGATGAATAAATCTGCACACACAAAAAGAAAAACACACACACATACAAAATCCACCCTCTATCTTTCTGCCTGTCTTTCTGCTTTTGATTCCATGCAGACACACCGCCACGTCCTGATCCCCATATTTGCCATATTTCATTCCTAAACTGTTTCTGTTCTTTGTTCTCCATCCAATTTGTCCTCTACCTCCGTCTTCTGTGCGTTTTTGATCACCTCCATTCTTTTGGACCCATCTTGTCTTTCCTACCATGGAAGGGACTCTCCTCGACCTCATCCTCGGTCATCTTCATAATTATCTTCTTCGTGTCATCATTCCTGACCTCATTTCACGTGTCATTATGGGATGTTCCCCACAATGTTTTGTGCACAACAAGCTGAATGCCTTCAAAGCGTTTAGAAACTCAACATAGCTTTCTCTGTGGTGCTTGGCTAGATGCCTTACTGTCCTTGTTGGACTTTTGCGTGCGTGTGTGTGCGTGCTTGTGTGTGCGTGCGTATGCTTGTCTCTGTATTTGTAGATATCAGACCTACATCAAATATCATCATCATCAAATATTTCCACTATAAGTGGAAATCTTCCAAAATGCCCCCCCGCCCAACCCCAAACAAACAGATATAAGGGAGGCATACAGTACGTATATAAGGCAAGCTTGTGGTTGTATTACTTTTTGCTATTTGCCGTATGACGAAGTAGGCTATGTCGCTCTGTCCGGTGGAAACGTCATTATGTCCAAAACTGTTCTTAGCCAGTGCAAAACGATCAAGAAGGGCATTCATTAGTTTACCCTGCAGGTCTGCTATTTACACTACAGTCTGTGTGCAGGCTATTCTTGTGCCTACAGTACGTATTATGAAAGAGTTCTCTGAGTGACTCTTAAGTGACCCTTGCTTCCCTCCTGCTCTCTTTAACCCAAGCTGCATGGGGCAGCGTATGGAAAGGGCATCTATCTCAGCCCCATCTCCAGCATATCCTTTGGATACTCAGGTAGGAAACAGGCCCTATACCCCCCCATTGTCTTCCTCTGTGGTGGTGGAGTCCATTCTGTGTTCACCATGGCTGGATGAGATGTCATCGTAATGGAATGGTCCATTTTCATCTGTTTGGGGGGGGGGGGGGGGGGCGTTCCACCTTGTCCTGTTGTGCTGCACTGTGTTGTCGTCACCACTGTGGGAGGTGGGCTTTGATTCTCTCTGTGAGCTCATACAAAAGTTCTGTAAGATGGTCGTCACTGGGAGGACGGGTATAGGTGGGTGGGGGGCAGCGTTTATTTGTTTACAAATTATTATATCTTCCCTGCTATATTTTGAGTGAAAAATGGAATCACGTGGATCTGGCGGTCCACATGGGAACAGTGTGGCTCTCAGACTGTAGATCAGAGACTTCATGTGGTCGGCCGTGTGAGTGACTTCAGTCAATCATGTCATAGACTCTTCTATGGCAAATCTATATGACGTTGGACTGTAAATTTGTGTCGGTGTCGTGAGTGATGGTGGTACCAGAAGGACTGTTCCTTGTGCTTGTAGGGATGGGGAAAGGACAGCATCGCATGCCCACCAAAGATGAACTGGTGCAGCGCTACAACCGCATGAACACCATACCACAGGTAAGTCCTACTAGCATTTAGTTTAAGAACTATCAGGTGCCTGCTTTCTATGTCAGTGGTTCTCAACCTGTGGAACAAGTAATCAACAAAACGTGCTATAAAAAGTGATCAAATAATCAAAGTGGTAGAACATTGCCTCACGTTGTTGTGAGGCGTTGCATACGGCTATTTTCACAATGTTTATCTGTGAAACCGAGTCAATCTAAATGTAATGCCTCAACTCCTACAATTCCATGTGCTTGTCTGGGTGGGGTGTCCCCAGTTCAAGTATGATTATTTTGTCGGATCCCCAGTTCAAATATGATAATTTTGGGGGGTCTCCAGTTAAAATAATAATATGATTATTTTGTGGGGTCTCCAGATCATTTTGCGCGGTCTTATTTTGGGCCTGAATAGGTTAAGAACCACTGTTCTATGAAACGGAGTGCTAGAAGCTATGATGTCATTGCTTTCATTTGTTCAATCCACTTAAAACGTGATATTATTGCAAGCTTCTATTTTGCATGGCGGGTAAAGTAAACCTCAGTTTGTCTCTCACTGCAGAAGCTTGAAGGAGCCTGCTGTTGTCTCTCTCTATTTCAACAGAGCCGTCCGATACAGTCACGCTTTCTCCAGAGTCGGAATCTAAACTGCATTGCTCTGTGCGAAGGTAAGTAAACACAAGAACCTTTACCTCTGTAAACCCACATGTGACTCTAAACTGCATTGCTCTGTGCGAAGGTAAGTAAACACAAGAACCTTTACCTCTGTAAACCCACATGTGAATCTAAACTGCATTGCTCTGTGCGAAGGTACGTAAACACAAGAACCTTTACCTCTGTAAAGACAAACCCACATGTGCTGCAAAGGAAATATAAACAAAGCAGTGAAGCAGTAAAAGATAACTTATTGAATCACTATTCTGGGCATATCTAACTATAAATGCACCAAGTCTCTGTACGTCTGTACTCTGTATGTACAGTATGTCTGTATGTCTGGAATCCATGTAACTCGAGAACCGTTCGCCCCACCGACTTAAAGGTATATTCAGTGATTTCACTTAATTCAAATATCACTTATTTTTTTGTTTTGTTGTGATAATCCTCTCTACTATAGAGTGTGCTGACCATATAAGGAGTTCCTCCCTGTCCCCAGTTAACCCCTGGGGGTCAAAAAACCTTAGGTTTCGTTTTTGGCTCTCTATCCTGATTGGATGAAAGGCTTAGGTCCCAGCCAAAAACGAAACCTAAGGTTTTTTGAGTGAAATCACTGAATATACCTTTAAAATTCGACACACGCGTTACACCCCACCACACGGGCACGGCGTGCAGTGCCCGGTGTCGAGTCAGTCGGACCCACGGTTGTCCAGAACCGCGCCAGAAATGCCTCTGCCCGGGCTCTGGACAGGAGTCCTGCCGACTGTGCCCAGTGTCCATATATGGAGCTGGCATGTTCTGACATCAGTCTGACATCAGTCTGCATAGACTCCATATTTGGGCATGCCTGACAAAGAACTCCATATATGGGCATAAAAGGGACACATAAAATATGAGCATAAAAGGGTCATAATATCTGGGCATGCATTTCCAACTTGCATCGTGTCAAGTAGGCCAGTGCCCAACGGGCACCGCTGTAGAGACTCCAACGGGCACCGCTCTAGTCATAAATAAAGGGCAAAAAGAGGGTACCAAGTACATAATAGAGCCCTTAGGGGATCTATAAACAAAAAATATATACATTTTAAAAAGAGGGTACCAAGTACATAATAGAGCCCTTAGGGGATCTATAAACAAAAAATATATACATTTTAAAAAGAGGGTACCAAGTACATAATAGAGCCCTTAGGGGATCTATAAACAAAAAATATATACATTTTAAAAAGAGGGTACCAAGTACATAATAGAGCCCTTAGGGGATCTATAAACAAAAAATATATACATTTTCGCGCAATTGAAGAAGAGATCTAGCGTAAGGGCCGCTAAGTTTTTTTGTTTTTGTTTTTTTCAGTGACGAATGGATACGGGACTACGACTTAAAATCACACCTGTGTGAAGTGAGGGGCGCTAATATTTTAAGTCTAACTCATGTTGATTAGGTGATGTAATGGTGATGTAAAACAAACGGTGCCAACACAAACATTAAACGCCATTAACAATAAAGAGACAATATGACGTAATGAGGCACATTATGATGTAATTCTTCCCTTCATTGTCAATGCGTTTAAAAAACAAACATTGAACTAAAGACAAACATTAAACCTGTGCCCATGTGTCATTAAACAATGACAAACTGCTTGTCCGGAATTCGCCTTTAAAGTCCACAGACTTGGCTACATCACTTGGCTACATCACAACTACCCTAAACAAACATTAAAAGTCCATAGACTTAGCTACATCACAACTACCCTAAACAAACATTAAAAGTCCATAGACTTAGCTACATCACAACTACCCTAAACAAACATTAAAAGTCCATAGACTTAGCTACATCACAACTACCCTAAACAAACATTAAAAGTCCATAGACTTAGCTACATCACAACTACCCTAAACAAACATTAAAAGTCCATAGACTTAGCTACATCACAACTACCCTAAACAAACATTAAAAGTCCATAGACTTAGCTACATCACAACTACCCTAAACAAACATTAAAAGTCCATAGACTTAGCTACATCACAACTACCCTAAACAAACATTAAAAGTCCATAGACTTGGCTGCCGCATGAAGTAATTTTGGAAAGCCATGCATTGGAGGGGCCCCCTCAGAAATCACACTTGTGTGAAGGGAGTGGTGCCTTTTAACACCATGATGTATGTATAGTATGATGATGATGATGTATTAGACCCAAATGACATCACAGGGGGCGGTATAGACATACACACAAAGCCACATGTTGGAATGGTTAGCATTGCTCAAAAGTACCTTCTGGGTTAACCCATTCTGACCTGAGATCAGATTCTAAAAATGTCTTCTACATCCTGACAGTTTTCTGAAAAAGCTATGTCGTTCTTCGATAAAATAAATAAATAGCAGACCTACAAGCTTGTAGCGCGCCAAAGTAATCACAACTGGCTTGTAGACCTTGCTATTAATGTACCAGTATACAGCCAGCACTGGAACCGCTGGTTTCAATACCTTGATCTCCCTCCAATGCACTGAGGGAAACTTGTCACGGAGGCAACGGAGGTTTTTGCCATTGATTGCAGCTTGTATATATGCATGGTCACTCAGAGGGGGGGTTATAGAGGCGTTTGTCCTAACCTCCTCACCCCAATGTCTCCTCCAATACTTTTTCTGCTTGGCAGAATGAAGCCTTGGGCCGAATGTGGAAACAAAGCTAAATAAATCATCACCACCTTCCTTCCAACCTTCCGACCGGTCACACTGTCCAAACTTTGTTCAGCCCATCAGAACATGTCCAGAGTTGCCCGGAGTTTGAGCACTTTTTCCATCTACACACCAATGGCTCTATTTTTGTCAGTGCTAAACACCTTTATTACTATTTTGAAAATAATTTTTGAATAGTTCAACTAGCCGATCTACATTGTCATGTACATGTAGATTTGAACTATTCAAAAATGATTGTCAAAATAGTAAAAATAGGCCAAAATGTTTAGGGATAAGGGGTTTAGCATGGGCGAAAATAGGGCCCCCTATGTCTTTGGCAAAAATAGTCGATCTACAAGCTCACAATGTGTCGCTAACGTGATGTATTATGAGTTTGTAGCTCACTTTTACTGTTTGGACTTAGCTAGCCTGGCCCAGCCACCGTAATTTCTGGTATAGAGGGGCAGGTGCCGCCGGGAGCAATGCGCTGGATGCCTGGATCATATTGGTTTATCGATCTGAGCGCCCCCCTCCGAACGGAAATAAAAGCTTGGATACGGCGGTGGCTCAGGGGTAGAGTGCCTGGATGGTAACCGTAAGGTTGCCAGTTCGAACCCGGGCTCCCCCAGAGTTAGTGTCGAAGTTAGTGTCGAAGTGTCCTTGAGCAAGACACTGAACCCCTAATTGCTCCCGATGTGCTAGTTGGTGCCTTGCATGGTTTCCGCTGCCATCGGTGTATGAATGTGTGTGTGAATGGGTGAATGTAATGCACAATCTATGTAAAGCGCCTTGGATAAAGGCGCTATATAAATGCACCATTTATACAGAGGCTAGGACTTAGCTAGAGGTGATGCCTCCTCCCTCACCCTGAAAGTCCTCCCAGCCCGTCTCTCCACCATGGGTTCAAGAGCCTTCAGCCGCTCTGCCCCTCACCTCTGGAACTCCCCCCCCCCCCCCCCCCCCCTGACATCAGAAACATGGACCTCAAAACCCACCTGTTTAGGCAGGCCTATGACTCTGTGTGACCTCTGTGTCTTCACCTCAAAACCCACCTGTTTAGGCAGGCCTATGACTCTGTGTGACCTCTGTGTCTTCACCTCAAAACCCACCTGTTTAGGCAGGCCTATGACTCTGTGTGACCTCTGTGTCTTCACCTCAAAACCCACCTGTTTAGGCAGGCCTATGACTCTGTGTGACCTCTGTGTCTTCACCTCAAAACCCACCTGTTTAGGCAGGCCTATGACTCTGTGTGACCTCTGTGTCTTCACCTCAAAACCCACCTGTTTAGGCAGGCCTATATGACTCTGTGTGACCTCTGTGTCTTCTGCTGCAAGCTGTGCCCTAGTTTTGTTCTGCTTTTAACTGTGTTCTTGTACTGTTTTTAACCTGTACGGCGACCTTGAGTGCCCTGAAAGGCGCCTTATAAATAAAATGTATTATTATTATTATTATTATTATTAGTTAAAGTAATTTATCTGTTCTGTAGGCCTACTTTGTTGTAATTATTATGTACTTTAAAAGATAAATTATAGGCTACTAAGGATAGTGCATTTACTCTTTTATAGCTGATATTAAATAAACTATTTACAATCCAGTTTGCATTCAAAGTATCTCAACGTAAAGTAAAGCTAAATGAAAACAATTACACAAGTTCAAAGATGGTGTCTAATTGAACCTCCTCTTGTCTGAAACAGTATCTAATGTAACCTCCTCTTGTCTGAAACAGTATCTAATGTAACCTCCTCTTGTCTGAAACAGTATCTAATGTAACCTCCTCTTGTCTGAAACAGTATCTAATGTAACCTCCTCTTGTCTGAAACAGTATCTAATGTAACCTCCTCTTGTCTGAAACAGTATCTAATGTAACCTCCTCTTGTCTGAAACAGTATCTAATGTAACCTCCTCTTGTCTGAAACAGTATCTAATGTAACCTCCTCTTGTCTGAAACAGTATCTAATGTAACCTCCTCTTGTCTGAAACAGTCATTACATCCAAGGACCTGCAGAAACACGGTAACATCTGGGTGTGTCCAGTGTCTGACCACGTCTGCACGCGCTTCTTCTTTGTGTGAGTAAACCTCTCCAGCTTCCTGTCAGCACATCAACACATCCCTCTCATTCACTACACATCCCTCTCATTCCGTACATTCTGAAAGTCTGGAAATGTTGGCCCAAGGGTGGCGCTAGATTAGAGCACTGTTTGTTTACCAGTGGGTCGGGACTGTCGGATTGACTGTTAGATCAGCCAACATCACCATTCTGAACAAAGACCTGCCATAGCGTGAAGATAACAGCCTGGGTGCAGTAGCTGCTATACCACATGAACCCTAGCGTGCCTTTTCTGCTTTGAACTGTAAGACGAAATAGCTAACAATGTGTCACGTTGTGATGCAATGTGTTGCATTGTGAGCTTGAAGATATAGCTCAGCTCTTTCCCTGAAGGGCTTTGGTGTAGTTTCGAGGAGTTTACAAGGACAATTCCAGGTTGAAAAAAAACTTTCTGAAAGTTCTGAACCTCTGTTAAATCTCGCTGATAACAAACTATCATTACACCTGGGTAAAACTGAATCCATTCTCTTTGGGTCTAAAATAAACCTCTGCAATGCAGACGACGGCTTCACAGTAAAAATGGGTGACAATGTTATTGCAAGAAAAGAGGAAATTACAGTAACTACCGCGGTGCATTTTAGAGGCAATTCTTTCCAGTGAAAACATTACTCAAAACAATCAACCAAAGAACTTTTTTTTGTACAGGATCTCCTCACTGGTCAGTATATGTATGAATACATTGAGGACTCTAGCAGGAGCACTCATCCGATGTCACATGCACCTCATGGTACCACAGCACCACAGGCCTTTCTTGGGTTTAATCCTCTTAGCAAACCTTGTATTGAACTGTACTTCCCTTTCTCTTTTCAAACCGTTAATAAAGTATTCAATCAAAGTACAGAGCCCATTGGCGAACCCTGTGAATAATCTATATGGGGTATAATGGTTAAAAAAATGTATGCGTCCTTGTGTACAGTGTTCACTGTAACTTCATAATTATGAACATTATACATTAGGACGTAATGTTTAATTGGTTAGGATAGGAGCAACCTTAACTTCAGGTCAAATGCTTGGCTGTGTTGCGTTGTACTTTCATCTGCATCTGAGGGGGGGGTACTTTGGTCCGACCTGCGGACCAGACTCCAAATTGGCCTCGCTGATTTACTTTCAAAAGGATCACCAGCACTGGCTCTGGCTCGGATGTTTAGCCTCTTTGTAGGTCTACATGTTTGCACATTTTGTGTATTTCTATTTTATGTAGGATTATTAGCTTTTTTTTTTACTTTTGGAGATATTTTGGGTATTTGCTGTGTATCATAGATGTCTTATTGTTGTTTGTTTTGTAGTGTATGTTTTCAATAGTGTATGTTTTCAATATATATACTGTGTGTGTATGTATGTATATATATATATTTATAGGGTCCATTGTGCGGTCAGCACCAAATCTTATCTTGTACTGTAAGTGTCATCTTTGAAACGTGACCTCTGTCTCCTTGGCACAGATACGAGGACGGCCAGGTGGGAGACGCTAACATCAACACCCAGGAGCCCAAGGTCCAGAAGGAGATCATGAGGGTGATCGGGACCCAGATCTACTCCAGCTAATGGAGGCCCGCTGGCAGCCCCCCCCCCCAGACAGACAGACAGACAGACGGACGGACGGACGGACGGACGGACGGACGGACGGACGGACGGACGGACGGACGGACGGACGGACGGACGGAGCACATGGACTGTGCTCATGGTCTTTGTTGCTTTTCTTCACTCCTCACTCATTGGTCATCAGAGAGAACCAACCAGTAGCTGGAACAGGCCTATAGAACACACACACACACACACGCACGCACGCACGCACGCACGCACGCACGCACGCACGCACGCACGCGCATGCACACCTATGCATGCACGCACGGCACGCACACACACACACACACACACACACACACACACACACACACACACACACACACACAGGAATACATGGATCCTCACGCACACTCCTACTGTATGCACTTTTCAGTATACTCACACACACATACACAAACATGCCCCCCCCCCCCCCCACACACACACACACACACACTTTTGATGAATTGAACAATGTGGACCCTGTTGTAAACAAGTGTAATGCTTAATTGGGTCGTCCACTCACAATTAACAGTCTTTGTATTGAGTTTGTGCTTAAAATGTACTGTAATTCTACAAACTGTTAATACATATTTCAATCAATCAATCAAACACACACACACACACACACACACACACACACACACACACACACACACACACACACACACACACACACACACACACACACACACACACACACACACACACACACACACACACACACACACCCTTTCAGACAAAGCTCTCTCATTTCCTCTCGGAGCCTTGTCACTTGGAGCCTTTCATTCTGTTCTTTTATCAGCTGCAGCTTTATGGATTCTTTGGACTATTTATCTCTATTTATCATTTCTCTTTGTGAATATCTAGCAAAGAAAAAAAAGAAAAAGGGAAGAAAAATGCAAATGCAATCCAAATGGTTATTAGATCCCTTTGTGGCTATAATAAGTGATGGATTTACATACATATGGAAGTTTGTTCTCTCATTGTGTTTGCAAAGACATCATCTCCGTGATCCGTTTATTTAACCCATTCTGGCCGGGCACCCATTTTGGTGTCGGCATCATGTTATGCTTTAGCTATTTAAAAATAGCAGATCTACAAGCTCATATCGCGCCACCGAGTGGCGCGATACGAGCTTGTAGGTCTGCTATTTTTTGAAAAATCGAAGAACGACTGACATTTTTAGAATCTGATCTCAGGTCAGAATGGGTTAATATTCTTTGACTAATGACATGGATTACGGTCTGTGATAGGATTATCTGAGGGACATGCATTGTTCTCCCGTTTCCCCCTCGGCCCCCCTCGGCCCTCCGCAGGACGCTCCTGCCTGCGTGGGAGAGGGCCTGACATTTCAACACCCCGAGGCTCCATGGGTCTCCTCCCTAACTTGATCCCAAAAATAATCTGTCACATACATTAGAGGGTTTTTCATTTTCCAAATGAATATATACCAGTGCTGTTCTGGCACCCGGCCTCGCATCTCTGACCTTGTTACAGTGTCAGGAACTGTGGGGGAGAAAAAGAAAAAAAATAAGAAAAGGTCCTTTGTTTCCAGATTGATGACCAAAATTTCAAAATCTTTAAATTCTTCGGTGAGTAATGAAAGTATGAAACCAACAAAACCAATTTCAGATGTTGTTTGCGTTTGTATCTGAGGGGGAAACACTGAAATTGGATCTACAAGGTTTCCATCTTTCATCAGTAGAGAGACATGGGATCAGTCATTTTTTACATGACTGGGATGCCGTGTTACTGCAGGCCCTTACCTCACTACAATGAAATGGTCATGAGTGGATGAGTGAGGACGCAAGATACCACCGCAGACACTGGAAACAGCAACCTGAAGAGTTCTACTCCAAAGTTAACCACTTAAACCCTATGGTTGACTGAAGTCCCTCAGGACTCTATATATACGAGTGTGTTTGAAGTTATTGTTGGGAAGGATTTGGCTGACAAATAGCTGATCGACAAGCTCACAACACGTCGCCCTTCCCCAGAATATGAATATTGGGGTTTAGGTGGTTAATGTGCGTATCCATTTTAGCAAATACACACTAGTACCTGCATTTTAGCACTCGATACCTCTGCAATATAGACAATTCAGCCTGCGAATAGCTTAGGGTTTTAATTGTCGCCTGAGGACTTACAGAGATTCCTTTAAACAGACAATAGGTTTCATTTTTGTGCTTAAACCAGCGTTTTTGAGAGTTTGAGTATGTCACCTTTTGTTTTGAATGGTGGTCTCGCTCAATTTGGAACCAAACTCTTCCAATTTGTGTCCTCTGGATTCATTTAAATGTTAACACTCTCAATTTGTGTCCTCTGGATTCATTTAAATGTTAACACTCTCAGAGCTAAATAAACACTGAGGATTTTACTGTGTGCGTTTCCTGTCGCACGCTACCGCGTCCACGTCCAGGCGTACTCACACCACCCCAGCGCCGCCAAGCCCACGCAAAGTTGGATTTTTCTTTTCTTTTATTAAAGTGCATTAATTGTGCATCTCTACGGTTTATTATAACCCATGGGGAATGGCAACCTTGTATAATAGATGAACCTTGTTGATCACTTATAGTTATGTAATGTACTGTATGTATGTACGTACGTACGTGTGGGTTTGTATTTTTCTCAACATTATACAAGACATTGCACTTATTCAGAGTTTGCCTAACCCGGAGGAGTTGCACACCACGGCACGCCGCCCTTCTTAGACTCGTGACAGACGCGGGCGGAAACGAAGGATTTCTGAGTCATGGAGGGGGGGGGGAATTAACGTGTTACTGAATACCCACCACGTGCGCTATACTATGCTATGTCTGAGCTGGAGACATAGTTACACTGTACGTACCGAATGAATGGACATGGAGACGGTGAATTGTAAATAAGGACATTGGATGGAGACTGTTGAAATGTATTGCCTGCAGAGAGAGAGAGAGAGAGAGGTGCACATGTACAGTTGAACTCGTTGTAGAGAGGCCGTAGAAAGAGAGGGAAGAAACGGCTTTTGAAGCTTCCGCTCCCCCTCCTTGAGCACTCTTGATGTCATGTTGAAGGGTGGTGGTGATGGCTGATGATGTCATGTTGAAGGGTGGTGGTGATTGGCTGATGCCAGTTTCTGTGTAAAGACTGAGGTTCTCTTCTAGACCCTCACTCTGACTTTCTCTCTCCCCCCTCTCTTTAGCTGGTGTTGTTTTCAAAGACAATGATTATGATGATGATGATTATGATGGTGATTACGATAATGATGGTTATGACAATGATGAAAGGCTGTAATGAAAATAAAAACAAAATAAAAATAATAAAGACTGATTTTGCACAATTTTAGATTGCCTCCTCTTTGATGTTTCAGGGAAATTGTTTGACCATTAGAGGGTGGAGGATGTGAAGTCTTGTAAGACTAACTACTCCATTTTGGTCAGGAGGGGGCACTGTTGCTACATGAACACACACGGTGAGCTGAGCCCACCATTCTAGTATTCAGATGGTCAATAGAAATAAAACCAAAGTATGGTTTTCCTTGTTGGTGTCTCCAACAAAAAAGGAATATTGTACAGACCTAATCAAATATCATATTTTTAAATGTGCATATTTCCAGCCTGTAAGGCTTGTGCATTATTCATACATCATTGCATGAGTTCAGCCCTGTTTGGCTCATATAAGGTTGCATAGATTTTTATATTTTTATGACTTAACCTCATGTTAAATACGTATTCATCCTGCATTATAAACTATGCCGACATGTTGATTATGACCTTTGAAATGCTCAATGTTTTCTGTATTATTTCACTGAATTGAGTTGAACAAAACAAAACAGGTAAAGGTGCAGTCTGTCACTAAACAATCCAACAATATGGCAACAATTTACAATTTAGGCATTTAGCAGACGCTCTTAATCCAGAGCGACTTACAATAATCAAGAACAAAAGCATGGGAATACATCACAAAAGCATTTATCATAAAACATGCGTAAGCTAAGAAAGTAACAGTGGAATATCTATATTATGAGACTATACATATAAACTATATAAATATACTACTATGCTATACATATGTACTATGGCGTGCTATGACTATATACAATACAATTATAGTGCTGTCTACATAACATGCTATAAGTCTGTATCAGATGCTATCTAAGTCTACAGAAATGCTATCTAAGGGGGTAGGGTAAGTGCTATGGGCCATGATGGAGTCTAAAAAGGTGGGTTTTCAGACTACGGCGGAAGATTGGGAGTGATGCTGCAGTTCTGACTGCAATGGGAAGTGCATTTCACAGTTTTGGAGCCAGAAGGGAGAAGAGTTTGGGACGTGTGGAGCGTTGTCCGGCGTTTTTAGTTAGGGTACTTCCAGCTTCCCTGCGTTGGCTGATCTGAGTGCGCGGGAGGGTTTGTAGGGTTCAATCATACTTGCAAGATATGGGGGAGCCATACCTTTGGTTGCCTTGAATGCCAGCATCAGAGTTTTGTATTCTGTGCGGGCAGCGACCGGGAGCCAGTGGAGGGCCAGCAACGTTGCTGACTGACTACACATTGTCTAAATAAATTGTATATTTCAATCTCATGATGACTTTGTAAGTCGTGTGTGTGTGTGTGTGTGTGTGTGTGTGTGTGTGTGTGTGTGTGTGTGTGTGTGTGTGTGTACAGTGTGTGTGTGTGTGTGTGTGTGTGTGTGTGTGTGTGTGTGTGTGTGTGTGTGTGTGCAGTGTGTGTGTGTGTGCATGTGTGTGTGTGTGTGTGTGTGTTCGCGTGTGTGTGTGCACACCCACACGCCTTCTGTTTTTCTAAATAGTCACTCTCATTGTTTTTTCTTTCTAAATGTCACCACCAGCTATCTATCCACAACAGCCTCTGTCAATCCAGACTTCTATATGCATGCACTCACAGAACATGAATGAAAGCTGATCCAAAATGCCGCAGCTCGCTTGGTCTTCAACCAGCCAAAATTCTCACATGTCTCCCCCCTGCTCCGCTCCCTCCACTGGCTCCCGGTCGCTGCCCGCACAGAATACAAAACTCTGATGCTGGCATTCAAAGCAACCAAAGGCATGGCTCCCCCATATCTTGCAAGTATGATCGAATGATACAGACTTATAGCATGTTATGTAGACAGCACTATAATTGCATTGTATGTAGTCATAGCACGCCATAGTACATATGTATAGCATAGTAGTATAGATATTCCACTGTTACTTTCTTAGCTTACGCATGTTTCTTGATAAATGTTTTTATGTGATGTATTCCCATGCTTTTTTGTTCTTGCTTAATATAAATCACTCTGGATTAAGAGCGTCTGCTAAATGCCTAAATTGTAAATTGTAAATTGTAAAACACCATCTATATGCTGGTAGTATCATCAATCTCTGCTATAGTGTAAATCCATCTCCTGATTTTTAGGAGAGAAAAAAAACTATAATTTCCCTTTCTTTCACCTATAGGAGAGTGCAGAGGACTCTCTGGTTTATTATGCCCTTCTTTCTTCTCACCCAAACCACAGGAAGAAAAGACTCTCCCCTCTTGACTTAATCCCAACAGAGCTGGGCCGATCTGCAGGGAAACACCAATCTGATGTTGGTGTTTTATTTTGTTGGCACAGCCGCGGCTCCACTGTCTGTGTTCGAACAAGGGCTGGGTGTGCCATGTTCAGAATGGCCGTATACTAATCACGATGTGGCTGAGGCACTCCCGCCCGGGCCCTTGAAATGCACCGTACTTTATATGTGTGTATTTGCGGTAATTGGGTCTGTCTCTTTCATGCTGACCCACTTGACAGACTCTGTGGCGAGGGCCCCTTGTACCGATATCTTTGTACTGTGTGTGTGTGTGTGTGTGTGTGTGTGTGTGTGTGTGTGTGTGTGTGTGTGTGTGTGTGTGTGACTGGCAGATGATGCGTACTGCTCCTGTGTTACTATGATCTCTGAAATGCAGGCCTCACGTTGGACCTGGTCCCCTCGGTTTGGCTCTGCCCTGCACCGCTCCAGCCAGCTGGCTGCTGCTATAATGCACGCACGCACACACACGCACGCACGCACGCACGCACGCACGCACGCATGCACGCACGCACGCACGCACGCACACACACGCACGCACACACACGCACACACAGGCTCAGTGACTAGGCCCTTTTTTCTGCATGCAGTTCCACAATGTGCCACCGAGGGGAGCTCTAGTGTTGTTTTCCGTCCGTTTCATTTCGCACCTTGCGTGCACGCATGCAAACACGCACGCGCACACACACACACACACACACACACACACGGCGCAGGCATATAGGTCAACACACACACGCGCACGCGCACGCGTGGTTGTTTGGTCCGATAAAGCAGCAATGACGGGAGGTCATCGGGGTCACACTGAGGGTGTCTGGCCCTTGGCGGAAGCCGGCGGTCTGCAGCCTCTTCGCCTTCGTAATCACTGTGACCGCCCCGTTCCTGCACAAAAGGACCAATTAATTAGAGTTGTTTAAGAACCTCGCTCTTATTGAGCCAGGGGTCTTTTGGCTTGTGGCACCAAGACCCCCCGTACCCCCCCCCCCCCCCCCCCCCACACACACACACACACACACACCCCTTCCACGCCACACCACCCAAACCACCTCAGCATGTCCGGTGGAGCCATGTCTTCCCTGTCACTCCCGGACGGGAGTGACAGGGAAGGTCGGCGGTGTATGCGGGCCACGGCCGAGTCTCGTTTTGAGTTAAGACTCTGACCGCGGGACTATTCTGTTATATGCCCCCGAGGGATGGGGGACGGGGGGACGGGGGGACGGGGAGACAAAGACGCCAGTGAGCCTGAAGACATGCCACACACTGGAGAGACACATGGAAGAGACAGAAAGCAGAGGACAGAGCTTTGGGCTGGTGGGAGCTATAGGGGGGACGATGTGTCAGGATGAGAATTATTCAGTGTAGCCTGCAGGCTAATACAATACATGCACTGGAACTGGGCCTGCTGGCATGGCTGTCGAGACCCGTCCGTCCACGGGTGGATGGAATGGGAGCAGTGTATAGATGCTACACGCATGATGCCGGGGACAAGAACTCCACGCTTGCTGCAAACTGTGTGTGACAATAACCCATTCTGACCTGAGATCAGATTCATACGAGGTTTCCGCCGGACACACACTGGTCTGATTAACCCATTCTGACCTGAGATCAGATTCTAAAAAATGTCAGTCGTTCTTCGATTTTTCAAAAAATAGCAGACCTACAAGCTCGTATCGCGCCACTCGGTGGCGCGATATGAGCTTGTAGATCTGCTATTTTTTAAATAGCTAAAGCATAACATGATGCTGACACCAAAATGGGTGCCCGGTCAGAATGGGATAAACACCTTGAACCTTATAGGGACGGCATGCAGTGGCGATGCTTCATTCATACTCCTACTGTATACGATGGCGGTTCTCCCTAACCCTCCACCCCCCAAAAAAGCAGATCTACAAGCTCACAATGAACGCATCACTTCCGACTTCAATCCTTTGTTTGCCATCATAAAGCAGGTGCTGTGCAATGCATACAAGGGATAGCAGAATATCGTTGTGAGCTGGTAGGTTTGGCGATAAAAAAAAAAAAAAAAAAAGTGTGTGTGTATATATATAATTATATATATATATATATATATATAATAATTGTCAGGATCCCGGGTGTGTGTTGGACCCAATATGCAGAAACTCATCTCAAAGTACTCGCAGGAAACCCAGAAGCACAGTTTTACGACGCTGCTCCACGAAGAGAGGGAATTTCGCCTTATAGTTTTAGACTGCGATGGAGGGGCTCCGTCTCAAGCCACCTTGAGCCATGAGAGACACCAACCGAGCCAGCTAAAGTGTGCGAGTTGTCGTGTCGAACGTTGCGGAGTTTGCTTGAGCCGACTCAGCCCCGTTCGAGTTGCGGCCCCGATAGGCAGAGAATCGTAAATCCTCATGTTTTGGGATTGGGCCGCATCAGCGTCACGTTCTTATCCACGTCATCTCATTATCACCCAATCACACATCACTCATTTCATCTCCAGACCGGCTATTTAAACTGGAAGGTTTGCACTGCTCATCCCTGCTGACTTTGCCACTGCTCACACTGACACTGCTCCGCTTTCTGCTGCTCACCCTCCACCACCCCAGCCACCACCTGTTGTTCTGGATATGCTGCGTTTAGGTACAGTATATTAGTAGTGGTCTAGAGGGGTGGATTGCCAGCACGAAAAAAGCAGTGTATTATCATCTTCACCGATCTGAGCGTCCACTACTCCACCCCCCTCCCCGAAGACCCACAACGCCGGTTCTGTTTGGACAAAACAGCAATGCAATTAAACACTTGTGTGGATACACCTAAAAACGTCTCCATGTGGATGGTGACATCAAATGCATGAAAGAAGTAAAGCTCCTCAAGCCATGAACAGAACCACTGCAAAATCACAGCGTACAAAATGGACCCTCTCCATTTTTACACTGTCTGATTAAATGCACGCTCTCGTGTGTGTGTGTGTGTGTGTGTGTGTGTGTGTGTGTGAGGGTGTGTGCACGTGTGTGTGTGTGTGTGTGTGTGTGTGCGTGCGTGCATGCATGCGTGCGTGCTTTCTATTCCTTTGCCTTTTTCCCTCTCTGGATTTGAATGATGGAGTACAAGTCCTTGTCCAGTCCCTCAATGTATGTGT
>NC_139699.1:1499736-1512617 GCF_964188405.1 Protomyctophum parallelum | reverse complement strand
AGGAAGTTACTAATGTTGCTCTGGTGAGGGAAGTTTGGAGCTCTCTGGTGGAGCTGTTGCCCCTGTGACCTGACTACGGATAAGCGGTTGAAGATGGATGGATGGATAGATCTTATTTGTATTGCGTCCGGAACGCACCTTGCGGTTGTAAGAATGGGCGACAGTACATAGTGTAGTACAGAATGACGCATGCACACAGAGTGTGTGTGTGAGTGACGTGTTTGTGTCTGTCTGTGTGTGTGTGTGTGTGTGTGTGTGTGTGTGTGTGTGTATGCGCACACGTGTGTGGGTGTGTGTGCATGTGTGTTTGTGTGTGTCTGTCTGCACGTATGCCTGCCTATCTGTGTCTCTCTCTCCCCTTCCCTATGGGAGCAGAAATGACATTGGCCCCGACGTCGGGCCATTACTGTGCCACTCAGACAACAAAAAAAAAAAAGCGCATTCATTTTTCAGATGTCTTTTTTCCCTGGCTGTCATACGGCGCGGCGCAGTGCGTCACTCTGCCTCTCAGAACAGTCACTCAATTCCTCTGTTATTAGAGCACTGACAGCCTAGTGAATGTCTCTGTGCCTCTCTCTCTCTCTCTCTCTCTCTCTCTCTCTCTCTCTCTCTCTCTCTCTCTCTCAATTTCAATTTCAATTTCAAAAGGCTTTATTGGCATGATAAATATGTTTTACATTGCCAAAGCGTACATATAACAAAAAAAAAAGAAAGTCAATAAACATCCCAACAATAATGAACAACAAGCAATACAGTAACAATGAAAATAAATTAACAAACATAAACATAACAGCAACTTAATGACCCTGTTCAGACAGATATACCTGTCTCTTCTGTCCACTGGCTGTCCCTCAGTTGATGACAACTCCATACATATTTTGCTGCCAAAACTGTGCATTTGGACTGTTCTCCCAGAACATATTGGAGTGATGAGTTATTAATGGTGGATTCAAATTCTTTATACTTTTCTTTAAATTTAGGGAAGAATGATTCTCTGATGTCTTTATACTTGTCGCATTGTAACAGAAAGTGTAGTTCCGTCTCCACCTCCCCTTGAGAGCAGAGTGAACACAGTCTGTCTTCTCTAGGCAGCCAGTTCTGTCTGTGTCTGCCTGTTTCTATTGCCAGGCGGTGGTCGCTGAGTCTGTACATAGTCAACATCTTCCTCAGTTTTGGATCAGTAACAGTGGTCAGGTGGTTTGCCACTGTGTATTCTCGGTTGAGGGCCAAATAGCATTCTAATTTACTTTGGGTTTTTGTTGTGTTTTTCCAATATGTGATATAATGTTCTTGTTGCATTTTGATAATTTGGTTAGTGGAGGTTATTTTAGTCAGGGGAGGGGTGGTGGGGGTAAGACTCAGGACCAGCTGACTGAGGGGACTCCTACTCATGTTCTCCTCTTGGCATTTTAAGACCTGGTGATGGTAGGAGGCGGGGTCACTATTTTGAAGGTGCTTATGGAATTTGAATGCTCTTTTCTGGATGTTAATTAGGAGAGGGAATTGGCCAAGTTCCGCTCTGCATGCATTATTTGGAGTTTTTCTTTGAGTTTTTAATATATATTTACAAAATTCTGTGTGAATAGTCTCAGTTGGATGTTTGTCCCAATTAGAAAATTCCTGATTTGCCAGGGGACCCCACACTTCACTACCATACAGGGCAATTGGCTCAATAATTGATTTGAAAATCTTCAGCCAAATTCGAATTGGAATGTTAATTTTGATAGATTTTCTAATCATATAGAAAGCCCTTCTTGCCTTTTCCCTCAGGTCATTCACAGCCATGTTAAAATTCCCTGTGGAACTAATTTTTAACCCCAGGTATGTGTATGTGTGTGTGTGTTCTATGTTGGTGCAGCCAAGTAAAAATGGGTATCTGCTTCCCTGACATCTGGACCGTTTCTGGAAAACCATCTCTCTCTCTCTCTCTCTCTCTCTTCCTCTCTCTCTCTCTCTCTCTCTCTCTCTCTCTTCCTCTCTCTCTCTCTCTCTCTCTCTCTCTCTCTATCTCTCTCAATTCAATTCAATTCAATTCAATTCAATTCAATTCAATTCAATTCAATTCAATTCAATTCAATTCAATTCAATTCAATTCAATTCAATTTGCTTTATTGGCATGAATGTAATAGCTACAGTATTGCCAAAGCATCTCTCTCTCTCTGCATCTATCTATCTTTTTTTTTTTTTTTTTTTTTACTTTGTTTTTATTCAAAAGTTTTTTTTACACCAAATAATAATGAATAATTAAACACAAATAAAACATACGAATCAATGAAAACAAAAAGCATACGAAAGAAACAAAAAACATGACACAGAAACAGAAAAACAGCTTGACATAACTATAGTACAGCATTTTCCAAGTTGAGTTAGGCAGGAGAAGAGCTGGAGACATCCATGTTCTCTCCCCATGTTCCCTCTCTCTCTATGTCACTGCCTTTGTGATCCATGTTCTCTCCCCATGTTCCCTCTCTCTCTATGTCACTGCCTTTGTGATCCATGTTCTCTCCCCATGTTCCCTCTCTCTCTATGTCACTGCCTTTGTGATCCATGTTCTCTCCCCATGTTCCCTCTCTCTCTATGTCACTGGCCTTTGTGATCCATGTTCTCTCCCCATGTTCCCTCTCTCTCTATGTCACTGCCTTTGTGATCCATGTTCTCTCCCCATGTTCCCTCTCTCTCTATGTCACCGGCCTTTGTGATCCATGTTCTCTCCCCATGTTCCCTCTCTCTCTGTCACTGCCTTTGTGATCCATGTTCTCTCCCCATGTTCCCTCTCTCTCTATGTCACCGGCCTTTGTGATCCATGTTCTCTCCCCATGTTCCCTCTCTCTCTATGTCACTGCCTTTGTGATCCATGTTCTCTCCCCATGTTCCCTCTCTCTCTATGTCACTGGCCTTTGTGATCCATGTTCTCTCCCCATGTTCCCTCTCTCTCTATGTCACTGCCTTTGTGATCCATGTTCTCTCCCCATGTTCCCTCTCTCTCTATGTCACCGGCCTTTGTGATCCATGTTCTCTCCCCATGTTCCCTCTCTCTCTATGTCACTGCCTTTGTGATCCATGTTCTCTCCCCATGTTCCCTCTCTCTCTATGTCACCGGCCTTTGTGATCCATGTTCTCTCCCCATGTTCCCTCTCTCTCTATGTCACTGCCTTTGTGATCCATGTTCTCTCCCCATGTTCCCTCTCTCTCTATGTCACCGGCCTTTGTGATCCATGTTCTCTCCCCATGTTCCCTCTCTCTCTATGTCACTGCCTTTGTGATCCATGTTCTCTCCCCATGTTCCCTCTCTCTCTATGTCACTGGCCTTTGTGATCCATGTTCTCTCCCCATGTTCCCTCTCTCTCTATGTCACTGCCTTTGTGATCCATGTTCTCTCCCCATGTTCCCTCTCTCTCTATGTCACTGCCTTTGTGATCCATGTTCTCTCCCCATGTTCCCTCTCTCTCTATGTCACCGGCCTTTGTGATCCATGTTCTCTCCCCATGTTCCCTCTCTCTCTATGTCACTGCCTTTGTGATCCATGTTCTCTCCCCATGTTCCCTCTCTCTCTATGTCACTGGCCTTTGTGATCCATGTTCTCTCCCCATGTTCCCTCTCTCTCTATGTCACTGCCTTTGTGATCCATGTTCTCTCCCCATGTTCCCTCTCTCTCTATGTCACTGCCTTTGTGATCCATGTTCTCTCCCCATGTTCCCTCTCTCTCTATGTCACTGGCCTTTGTGATCCATGTTCTCTCCCCATGTTCCCTCTCTCTCTATGTCACTGGCCTTTGTGATCCATGTTCTCTCCCCATGTTCCCTCTCTCTCTATGTCACCGGCCTTTGTGATCCATGTTCTCTCCCCATGTTCCCTCTCTCTCTATGTCACTGGCCTTTGATCCATGTTCTCTCCCCATGTTCCCTCTCTCTCTATGTCACTGGCCTTTGATCCATGTTCTCTCCCCATGTTCCCTCTCTCTCTATGTCACTGGCCTTTGTGATCCATGTTCTCTCCCCATGTTCCCTCTCTCTCTATGTCACTGGCCTTTGTGATCCATGTTCTCTCCCCATGTTCCCTCTCTCTCTATGTCACTGGCCTTTGTGATCCATGTTCTCTCCATGTTCCCTCTCTCTCTATGTCACTGGCCTTTGTGATCCATGTTCTCTCCCCATGTTCCCTCTCTCTCTATGTCACTGGCCTGTGATCCATGTTCTCTCCCCATGTTCCCTCTCTCTCTATGTCACTGGCCTGTGATCCATGTTCTCTCCCCATGTTCCCTCTCTCTCTATGTCACTGGCCTTTGTGATCCATGTTCTCTCCCCATGTTCCCTCTCTCTCTATGTCACTGGCCTGTGATCCATGTTCTCTCCCCATGTTCCCTCTCTCTCTATGTCACTGGCCTGTGATCCATGTTCTCTCCCCATGTTCCCTCTCTCTCTATGTCACCGGCCTTTGTGATCCATGTTCTCTCCCCATGTTCCCTCTCTCTCTATGTCACTGGCCTTTGTGATCCATGTTCTCTCCCCATGTTCCCTCTCTCTCTATGTCACTGGCCTTTGTGATCCATGTTCTCTCCCCATGTTCCCTCTCTCTCTATGTCACTGCCTTTGTGATCCATGTTCTCTCCTCATGTTCCCTCTCTCTCTATGTCACTGGCCTTTGTGATCCATGTTCTCTCCTCATGTTCCCTCTCTCTCTATGTCACTGGCCTTTGTGATCCATGTTCTCTCCCCATGTTCCCTCTCTCTCTATGTCACTGGCCTTTGTGATCCATGTTCTCTCCCCATGTTCCCTCTCTCTCTATGTCACTGGCCTTTGTGATCCATGTTCTCTCCCCATGTTTCCTCTCTCTCTATGTCACTGGCCTTTGTGATCCATGTTCTCTCCCCATGTTTCCTCTCTCTCTATGTCACCGGCCTTTGTGATCCATGTTCTCTCCTCATGTTCCCTCTCTCTCTATGTCACTGCCTTTGTGATCCATGTTCTCTCCTCATGTTCCCTCTCTCTCTATGTCACTGGCCTTTGTGATCCATGTTCTCTCCCCATGTTCCCTCTCTCTCTATGTCACTGGCCTTTGTGATCCATGTTCTCTCCCCATGTTCCCTCTCTCTCTATGTCACTGGCCTTTGTGATCCATGTTCTCTCCCCATGTTTCCTCTCTCTCTATGTCACTGGCCTTTGTGATCCATGTTCTCTCCCCATGTTTCCTCTCTCTCTATGTCACTGGCCTTTGTGATCCATGTTCTCTCCCCATGTTCCCTCTCTCTCTATGTCACTGGCCTTTGTGATCCATGTTCTCTCCCCATGTTTCCTCTCTCTCTATGTCACCGGCCTTTGTGATCCATGTTCTCTCCTCATGTTCCCTCTCTCTCTATGTCACTGCCTTTGTGATCCATGTTCTCTCCCCATGTTCCCTCTCTCTCTATGTCACTGGCCTTTGTGATCCATGTTCTCTCCCCATGTTCCCTCTCTCTCTATGTCACTGCCTTTGTGATCCATGTTCTCTCCCCATGTTCCCTCTCTCTCTATGTCACTGGCCTTTGTGATCCATGTTCTCTCCCCATGTTCCCTCTCTCTCTATGTCACTGGCCTTTGTGATCCATGTTCTCTCCCCATGTTTCCTCTCTCTCTATGTCACTGGCCTTTGTGATCCATGTTCTCTCCCCATGTTTCCTCTCTCTCTATGTCACTGGCCTTTGTGAGTGTCATTCCCCTTTTCTCAGTGTGTTTCGTGGACATTACGTCATATTCTCTCCTCTCCTGTCTGTCTCTATGTCACGTCAACTCATTCTGTCGTCTCTCTGTCATGTTCCCTCTTGTGTCTTTAATTACATGTTCAGTTCAATGTTTAACGCTCAGGCTTTCGGTGGATGTGAAGTTGTGAACTCCTTTGGTGGTTCTCAAACTTTTCAGGCCGAGTCCTCAAACCCCCACAATAAAATAGTCCTATTTGAACTGGGGACGCCCACCCTGACAAGATTTAGTTTGATTAAATATTGTGAGCATGTACGGTATATATAGCAATGGTCTTTTTGTATTCTAGAGGTATTAGAAGGTCTTAAAAGTAGGCTAGTTAAATTGTTATGGTGATGAAGATGGACCCCATAATTCCACCTTAAACTGCAAGTAACAGATTCAACAGTCTCTTTATTGAGAGGTCTGTCTGGAAACCTTGACATCTTGGAGTCTTCAGCAGGCACGCTGCGGTGGCAGCCAACTTCAGCGGGCAAAATGCCTCTGAAGCTCCAGGCTGAGTTACACCTAATCTTCTTAAAGGGACACTTCACCCTTTTTGCAAAAAAATATATGTTAATGACGTTTAGAAGCTTTAGAACACTTTCCTGGAGATCTTTATGTGTGTAATATGTGGTTTTAGATATTTTAGATTGTAGCAGTGAGCCTGTCTCTGATGTCATGGACACTGGGCTCACTTCCTTCCTGGACTACATGTTGTCTCAGTAAGACAGCTCTCCCCCTATCCACAAGGAGGAGCAGTGCACCAAAGAATTATGGGAATTGTATTCCAGGAAGGTAGTGAGACCAGTGTCCATGACATCAGAGACAACAGGCTCACTGCTACAATCTAAAATAACTAAAACCACATATTACACACATAAATACCCCCAGGAAAGTTTCTAAACGTCATTAACATATATCTTTTTGCAAAAAGGGTGAAGTGTGCCTTTAAGGTAAGAACCGGAACAGTTACAGCAACAACACTCCATGGACTAAGTTTTCACATCATATACGACAAACAAATCACACCCGTGTGGGGGTCCCAGGAAGTTCCCGACCCACAGGAACGTGGCCAGGGTGACGCCCCGGTGCTGGGTGGGTCCAGGGTGCCGCCCCGGTTCTGGCGAGCTGCCCCGAGTCCGAATCGGTCGAGAAATGAGAGAGTTACCATGTTGGGTAATATATATGATGTATGTATATATGATGATGACCAAATCATCATATATACAGTTAATGTGTGTGTGTGTGTGTGTGTGTGTGTGTGTGTGTGTGTGTGTGTGTGTGTGTGTGTGTGTGTGTGTGTGTGTGTGTGTGTGTGTGTGTGTGTGTGTGTGTGTGTGTGTGTGTGTGTGTGTGTTAGGCTGCGCAACAGTGACACAACCAACCAAACACTATTTCATGCCCGGACAGACGGACCCAGCCGGGGACACACATAGCTGTATATACGTAGGAGTGGTTGCACCACTCAAAAGAATACATTTCTCACGTGATTGAATAAGAGAACTAGCGATAGACCGGCCACGCGGATAATACACTGAGGAACGCTCAAAATTGATAAATGGAGTATCATCATCACATCATATGTATACATGTAAACACATATGTATGTAGGACCATATGTGTGTTTGTATCATAGGCAAATGTATGTACAGTATGTATGCATGTACGTATGTATGTATGTATGTATGTATGCTATGTAAGTTTATAAATGAAACAAGTGAATAATTATTATTATTAGTAACATCATCATCATTGTAACAATTGTCACTAAGTTGTAGAAATAGTGATTTTTGACCAGCTTTTTTTATCAGATTTATTTTTTGATTTTTTCTTTCAACATGGTTGTGTAATTGTGTTTAATCCTTTCATTAGAAATGCAGCAATGTAGAAAACGGATTTCTCTATTTATTTTTTATTTTTCCTTTCCTACTCAAAAAGGTGGGCATAATAAGCTTCGGCTTCAGCCCTTTCCTTTTCGGTCAATTGTATCATGACAACCCCTTTTCCTTAATAATGTTGGATAAACCATGACCGAGACAAATAAACTATCTATCTATCTATCTACATTACGGTAAGAACATGGCTTGGGCGGAATTCGCCTTTAAAAAAACAAAAGGCTAGCCCAAACACAGGGCAGGCAAAATTCCAGGTACTGTGTACAGGAACAAGAACTAGGCTAAACTGACTGAAGGTGAACTCACAGTGACAATGAACTACAAACTTATAACAAAGAACACATGGAAACATGCAGGCTGCCGCTTAGAAAGGGATTAGCAGGACACAGGTGAACTCCAAATACAATCAACACAGGATAGGCTAACAGGCAAACAGAACCCATGTGGTGACTAAGGATAAAAGAATCAGCTTGGTAAAACAGAACAGGAAACAGCAAACAAGGGCAGGCAAGGAATAAGCCACAGAACAAAACTAAAAAATAAGAAGCACTGCAGGGGAATCAACACATTCCAAGTCTAAAACAGAACATATAGCACTATAAGAAAGTAGAGGAGACCGTGACATAAATTGTAACTTTGGAAATGTGCAGATACCCTGTACACACTTATGTATACTGTATGTTGGTTTGTTTACTGTTGACTGCAAGGCGAGCAATGTTGCAAATCAGCTGGGGACCCCCAAAAATCATTTTTGGACCCCCTTGAGTGGTTCACACCCACCGTTTCATAGACCCATGTAATCCAGTCAGGTCAGGGGACCCCCAGGGGTCCTTGGGGGGTTCCAGGGGGTCCCCATGGAAAAAATGTGTTGATACAGCATTAAATCATCTTAAACACATCCTTATTTTATGTTGGCTATAAGTTCACAGGCGCTACGAGCTTGTAGAATCATCTATGTAAGTTACGTATTACGTCCTATGGTCTTTATAGAGGTTTATGATACATCGCGGTCGTAATGCAACAAACATTAGCAATGGGTTTCTAACACTAAACAGGTCTTGTTGCCTGGACCAAGATGGCCGCTCCATAGAGTCCTATAATAGCCGCTATCGCTGGTCGCTTTTTTGAGTGGTGCAACCACTCCAAGGAACAGCAATGTCCGTGTTAAACTGTTAACCTACTGTATGTGTGTGTTAACCTGTTAACCTATGTGTAGAGTTGGCCGAGTGGCCTAGGCTCCAAAAATGAACAAGTTCAGTTTTCAGGATTGGTTTTCTGATTCTTTATTTCTCTCAAAAATGAAGGCCTTTCCAATAAAGAAGACACTGGAAAATAGATTCACAAAAACAAAGGGAACTTAAAGTATAACTAAAGACAAGACACCATACAGTGACTGCACTAAAGGCTATCCCTTAACTAAGGGCCCTGGCAGCTCTGTCTCATGGCTGTTAACGCTTTGCCTGCCCAAGTACTACTGACTGTCTGTCCCTTGCAGCCTCCCTTTATAGGGAGTGGATCCTACCACAAGTACAGATTCCAATTAACTATCAATTAGCTTTTACAGACATTTCCCATACCACAGGAATAATCTAACTATTAAATAAATGTTGCATAATTGAATCACATTTCTAGGCGCCCATATGATCACAAATACTTTAACAACCAGAACACTGTTAAACCCATCATACACACACCCCTTCTCTTCTACAATACTTGGCACGTTCCAACCCTTCTTAACCAAATGGACTGCAGGCCCTGCTCTGAGGGGTGCCAGTACTGCAGGGAGAAGACAGGTGACAAACATAGCATACATTTCAGCTTGGTTCCAATAAACAGTGTTTAAATACACATAATGTTTGAACCCCTGAAGTCTGTCATTTTTATAATTGAATGTAACAGGTAAACATCATGTACTACTACCAAACCTCACTTCCCACTTAGTGTGTAGGCCTATATATAGGGCATGGGGTGCCCCGTGACACTATGACCCCTTTTCCACCGGTTGGTTCCCAATGAGAACCGGTTCAGTTCTTTTAGGATTAGGATGAGCCAGAGCTCCAAAATTGGTGGGAAAACTATACCCTATATTAAATTGTTTATAGGATCAATACAAGTAAATTAATACATGATAACCCTTCCACAGTAGTAGATTTATCATATTTTCGACTATTTTGCATATTTTCCTACATAATGCCTCATTTGCATATTTTAAAATGTAAAATTTGTAATACAATAAATCATTGTCTTCGTGTAAGTACTCAATTGGGGAAATTTCATGGTGATAATAATCTAATATAGGTATGGTTTTTCCCACTCAATTCATAATTAACGTTTCAATTTTGGAGCTCTGGCTCATGGACTAAAAACCAAAAAGAACTGAACCGGTTCTCATTGGGAACCAACCGGTGGAAAAGGGGCCTATGTGTGTGACTATGAGTAGCAGTAGGTGCAAAGTGGCGCTGTTGTGCCAGAAACAGAGAGAGAGAGATAGTGCTGCACTGTTGCCTGTTCACTTCACCCCTTTTGCACCCCTTTTTTTACACAAGAAACACTTTCCTGAGATTTTGATGTTTAATATAATATGGCTTTTTTAGATATTTTAGTCATGACGCCATGCTCATGACCAAAAACCTGTCATGAAAATGTGGTCTCACTTCCTTCCTGGACTACAAAGGCACACCTCCATGCAGCCTCCCCCCTCTCCACAAGGGCACTCTAGCAATATAGCATTATGGGCATTGAAGGAATTCAGCAATCCAGTCGCACGCACGCACGCACGCACGCACGCACGCACGCACGCACGCACGCACGCACGCACGCACGCACGCACGCACGCACGCACGCACGCACGCACGCACGCACACACACACACACACACACACACACACACACACACACACACACACACACACACACACACACACACATTTTAACAATTTATTTATGTCCACACAAAGGGAATTGCATACACGCTCATAAATAGTTCAGGTGCAGCAAAGTTACATTAGGCATACCATATTCAGAATTACCAAAAAGAGGACACATGCGCGCGTGCATGTGCGCATGGTGCGTGCGCATGCATGTCGTGGATGTGCATGTGTCGTGCGTGCGCGGTTCTGTTTGAATAAATTAATTTGTCAAAAAAGTTTGGCTCCTAAATTTGATCAAATATGCTCTATATTAGTTATGTATTTATTTAAAGCAGTGGCTCTCAAAGGTGTGATCCAGGGAGGGGGCTGATCTACATCCACACGTGAGCTTGTAAATCGGCTAGTTGAACTATTCAAAAATGTTTTTGTTTCAAAATAGGGCCTTAAATATCTTCAGATGGGGTATCGTGGACGACAGCAAGGGCATGCTGTCACAACGGGTTCCTAACGCCAAATAAAATGGCTTCAGATCTGACCTACGTCTCCTGAGGAGAAGTCTGAGGCATGTCCTGGATGCGTTATTACCACCAACGTTCAAGGATGTGTTTACAAAACATTGCAGGGTTGGTTTACAAACATTTTAGGGTTTGTCTACAAACATGTGTGATTTGCTTACCTACATTGTTGATTTGTTTACAAACATTTGGGATTGTTTACAAACATATATGTGGTGAGATTTGTTTACAAACATTTGGGTATTTGTTTACAAACATCTGGGTATTTGTTTACAAACAATTTGGGATTCGTTTACAAACAATTTGGGATTTGTTTGCAGACATGTGCGGTTTGTTTACAAATATCTGGGATTTGTTTACAAACATTTGTAAACAAGCTGTCAAGATGAGTTAGTTAGTTATGTATTTATTTAAAGCAGTGGCTCTCAAAGGTGTGATCCAGGGACCCTCATGGTTCCTTGAGGGGGTTCCAAATGGACCCATTATAGGTCTGTAACTCTGAGAGTGTAACACATGGACCCAAATGGACCCTTACAGGTCTGTAACTCTGAGAGTGTAACACATGGACCCAAATGGACCCTTACAGGTCTGTAACTCTGAGAGTGTAACACATGGACCCAAATGGACCCTTACAGGTCTGTAACTCTGAGAGTGTAACACATGGACCCAAATGGACCCTTACAGGTCTGTAACTCTGAGAGTGTAACACATGGACCCAAATGGACCCTTACAGGTCTGTTACTCTGAGAGTGTAACACGTGGACCCTTATAGGTCTGTAACTCTGAGAGTGTAACACGTGGACCCAAATGGACCCATTATAGGTCTGTAACTCTGAGAGTGTACAAATGGAACCAAATCATGGACCCTTACAGTTCTGTAACTCTGAGAGTGTAGGCCTACTAGTACAAATGGAACCACATGGACCCTTTTATAACTTTTAACTCTGATACTGTACAAATGGAATGAAATGGGACTCTTATGGGTCCATCTGGCTTAATTTACTCTCAGAGTTATGGGGGTCCTTGAAATTAAAAAGTTTAAGAACCTGTATGCTTATCTCTTGTAAAAAGAGAGACCAGCCTATTCTCCAAACCATTATCTTATGCTTTGCTAGGTTGTACAAAATAATATTGGGTCAATTTAATTTGCAGGACTCACCTCGCGCACAGATGCCTTGTCTGTGTTGTTGACATGACATGGGCTTGCAGGACAGAGCTCTGCTCTGCGGTCGGGACCAGTGCTGTCAGACTCAGTGTGCAGCGCATGCAGAGTTATGAATAATACACATTCCGGGGTTCGGGCTGAAAGTCCACCTCTCACAGTTTTTTTCCACTACGAACCATTGAACGTGCATTGTAATACACATTGGTCTGAATGGTCTACACTACAGGCGATACGTGTAAAACCCCGGACATTTGAAGGAATTTATAAAACCCCCCCGGACTGCCCGGACAGCCCCCCAAAAGAGGACTTGTCCGGGCAAAAGAGGACGTATGGTAAGCCTAAGTTACATCCACAAAATCAAGGCATGTGTCCTCAGTCACGATACTCCATACAACTAGCATGTCATGTGACCCAGCATTCCATGGGCACAAGGAGTACTGAAGGCAGAAACCCATATCCCATAGCTGGGAAGGGGAAGAACATCCACACACCATGAGTTTGTAGAGCTCTTACTTTATTTTAAGACAACAAATTGCAACGTTTCGACCGACTAGGTCTTCATCTATAGGTCTCTACAAACTTGTTGTTGTTGTTGTTGAGGATGTTCTCCCTCTTCCTTGATGTTTGCCTTGATGCCTGACATCCAGCACCTGGCCTGAATATAGGCATTGAGATGCGCACACAATCTTCTCTGTGAAATATCCCAGGCTGGACCACC
>NC_139699.1:1489736-1494736 GCF_964188405.1 Protomyctophum parallelum | reverse complement strand
ATGATTCCATCCATTACTTGTGTCCCAATTTATGAAGTAATCGAGAAGCGCGTACATTTTGTATAGAAAATTCTTATTATTTTTTTTAGTTCTCGTGTCGATTGATTAGCCTGATTAACAACTAAAGTCCTACACTTAATTGGACAACGGCGTCGTGCAAAATAAATGGCGAATATGCTTATCGCTGATCTACGGTGTAGCCTACAAACTCACATATTAGGCTATAACTGTTAGTTTGTTATGATCAGTTATTACAATATCCAATCAATATAGTTGGATTAACTGTTGCACTATTAACACCTCCTCTACTCCACTAGACGGATTTGTTTCCTTTCTGCTTCTCTCCACCACGGGAGAAACCACAAAAAACCACAAAAAACTAAATAAAGAGAGAAAATAAATTGTTTGACGGCAGCCAGCCTTTCCGGCAAACTCTGCTGTGATGTAAAAAAAAAAATGAAGGGAAAAAAAAGGGGAAAAGAGAAGAGAGTCCGCTTTCGTCCTGTTATCCTGCGAACGCAGATTCCGTGCCAAGACTGCGTTGGCAGGTTCCCCCCTCCCCTATCTGCTGTCACAGGGGAGTGCGATGGAGGGGTTTTCATGTTTGTTTTTGGAGGCACAGACCAAAGCATGAGTCTAATTAAAATGACTTGGCTATTTTGCCATGCTGCCGTATCTCAGAGAGGTGGATGAGGATTGAAAGGCTTTCATCTGCAAGCGTTCTGTTTGTGTGTGTGTGCGTGTGTGTGTGTGTGTGTGTGTGTGTGTGTGTGTGTGTGTGTGTGTGTGTGTGTGTGTGTGTGTGTGTGTGTGTGTGTGTGTGTGTGTGTGTGTGTGTGTGCGTGTGTGTGTGTGCGTGTTTTCGTCCATGGCTTCCTTCTGTCTGTACGCTGTGGAGAGGGTTTGGCTTGATTGACTCTTCATTAGGAGTGCACGCACGCACACTGCAAAAAAGAACATGCAAAACATTATCGTTCAATCTTGTCTTGTATAATGATTAAAGGGAGCGACAGATTTTCTTAAAACGAGGCGAGCCAGAGCTCAACATAGCGCCACCTGTTTAAGGAACAGTCTGGAAGCATGGACCTTCAGAGCAAAGAGCTCAACATAGCGCCACCTGTTTAAGGAACAGTCTTGAAGCATGGACCTTCAGAGCAAAGAGCTCAACATAGCGCCACCTGTTTAAGGAACAGTCTGGAAGCATGGACCTTCAGAGCAAAGAGCTCAACATAGCGCCACCTGTTTAAGGAACAGTCTGGAAGCATGGACCTTCAGAGCAAAGAGCTCAACATAGCGCCACCTGTTTAAGGAACAGTCTGGAAGCATGGACCTTCAGAGCAAAGAGCTCAACATAGCGCCACCTGTTTAAGGAACAGTCTGGAAGCATGGACCTTCAGAGCAAAGAGCTCAACATAGCGCCACCTGTTTAAGGAACAGTCTGGAAGCATGGACCTTCAGAGCAAAGAGCTCAACATAGCGCCACCTGTTTAAGGAACAGTCTGGAAGCATGGACCTTCAGAGCAAAGAGCTCAACATAGCGCCACCTGTTTAAGGAACAGTCTGGAAGCATGGACCTTCAGAGCAAAGAGCTCAACATAGCGCCACCTGTTTAAGGAACAGTCTGGAAGCATGGACCTTCAGAGCAAAGAGCTCAACATAGCGCCACCTGTTTAAGGAACAGTCTGGAAGCATGGACCTTCAGAGCAAAGAGCTCAACATAGCGCCACCTGTTTAAGGAACAGTCTGGAAGCATGGACCTTCAGAGCAAAGAGCTCAACATAGCGCCACCTGTTTAAGGAACAGTCTGGAAGCATGGACCTTCAGAGCAAAGAGCTCAACATAGCGCCACCTGTTTAAGGAACAGTCTGGAAGCATGGACCTTCAGAGCAAAGAGCTCAACATAGCGCCACCTGTTTAAGGAACAGTCTGGAAGCATGGACCTTCAGAGCAAAGAGCTCAACATAGCGCCACCTGTTTAAGGAACAGTCTGGAAGCATGGACCTTCAGAGCAAAGAGCTCAACATAGCGCCACCTGTTTAAGGAACAGTCTGGAAGCATGGACCTTCAGAGCAAAGAGCTCAACATAGCGCCACCTGTTTAAGGAACAGTCTGGAAGCATGGACCTTCAGAGCAAAGAGCTCAACATAGCGCCACCTGTTTAAGGAACAGTCTGGAAGCATGGACCTTCAGAGCAAAGAGCTCAACATAGCGCCACCTGTTTAAGGAACAGTCTGGAAGCATGGACCTTCAGAGCAAAGAGCTCAACATAGCGCCACCTGTTTAAGGAACAGTCTGGAAGCATGGACCTTCAGAGCAAAGGGCTCAACATAGCGCCACCTGTTTAAGGAACAGTCTGGAAGCATGGACCTTCAGAGCAAAGAGCTCAACATAGCGCCACCTGTTTAAGGAACAGTCTGGAAGCATGGACCTTCAGAGCAAAGAGCTCAACATAGCGCCACCTGTTTAAGGAACAGTCTGGAAGCATGGACCTTCAGAGCAAAGAGCTCAACATAGCGCCACCTGTTTAAGGAACAGTCTGGAAGCATGGACCTTCAGAGCAAAGAGCTCAACATAGCGCCACCTGTTTAAGGAACAGTCTGGAAGCATGGACCTTCAGAGCAAAGAGCTCAACATAGCGCCACCTGTTTAAGGAACAGTCTGGAAGCATGGACCTTCAGAGCAAAGAGCTCAACATAGCGCCACCTGTTTAAGGAACAGTCTGGAAGCATGCAGGACCTTCAGAGCAAAGAGCTCAACATAGCGCCACCTGTTTAAGGAACAGTCTGGAAGCATGGACCTTCAGAGCAAAGAGCTCAACATAGCGCCACCTGTTTAAGGAACAGTCTGGAAGCATGGACCTTCAGAGCAAAGAGCTCAACATAGCGCCACTTGTTTAAGGAACAGTCTGGAAGCATGGACCTTCAGAGCAAAGAGCTCAACATAGCGCCACCTGTTTAAGGAACAGTCTGGAAGCATGGACCTTCAGAGCAAAGAGCTCAACATAGCGCCACCTGTTTAAGGAACAGTCTGGAAGCATGGACCTTCAGAGCAAAGAGCTCAACATAGCGCCACCTGTTTAAGGAACAGTCTGGAAGCATGGACCTTCAGAGCAAAGAGCTCAACATAGCGCCACCTGTTTAAGGAACAGTCTGGAAGCATGGACCTTCAGAGCAAAGAGCTCAACATAGCGCCACCTGTTTAAGGAACAGTCTGGAAGCATGGACCTTCAGAGCAAAGAGCTCAACATAGCGCCACCTGTTTAAGGAACAGTCTGGAAGCATGGACCTTCAGAGCAAAGAGCTCAACATAGCGCCACCTGTTTAAGGAACAGTCTGGAAGCATGGACCTTCAGAGCAAAGAGCTCAACATAGCGCCACCTGTTTAAGGAACAGTCTGGAAGCATGGACCTTCAGAGCAAAGAGCTCAACATAGCGCCACCTGTTTAAGGAACAATCTGGATGGACCTTCAGAGCAAAAAGCTCAAATTAAAGTGTTCCCTGCTCGTCTTGGCTCAACCAAATCAAATCCTGCGTAAAAGGCCTGTATACTTCACTGTACAATAAATAGCAAAGATTGCCTACAACAAGCTCGACCACAATACGTTGTGATAACTAATTTGCTATATTTTAGTCTGAAACTACACCTCCGGAATTAAGCTGCATGTCATCTGTTCGTCATTTCCGTCTGTTGTATTCTCGTATAGAAATAAGTGCACGCAGACAAGTCAGCTTAATGTTCACTTCTTTACTTCCTCTTTTCATCTCCTTTGACCTCATGACATCATCAATACAATACCATTCACCTTTTCACATTAGGGCCCCCTATAGTCTACCTGAGTGCATTGCACTTTCAGACCATACACAGAAATATGGAATAAATGTAACTGAATAGCAAAAAATATGAAATACAAATAGCATACATATGAAATATTTTTGGCCCAGTCTACTTCGTCATATCCACCTAGATTTCTTCAATATCCTTGCTTTAAAATACCAAAAATCTCTAATGTGGTTGGACGGAAGTCCAATAATCTTCCTCTATCTCTTAGATCTATTTCATCCTTCAGTCGCTAAAGGACTTCCCTACATTCACGTCTTGGCTCACATTGCTTATGCTTAGAAACTGACTGAAGTACCAGCAATGACATACTGTACACTGAATACACTGATGTAATTTGCCCTGTGCTCCTCTTTCCTCTGTTGTTTAAAACAGCTGATGATGTGGTGGTTGGTGGGGTGGGTGGGAGAGGGTGAGCAAGATATGTATACTGTATCTGTATCTGTGTACTGTATGTTCTATGTATCTTGTTCATGTTTTATGGGTCCCCCTTGAAAATGAGATCTCAAGGGTCTATACCTGAATCTGAATCTATGGGCTGGGGGACCTATTAGTGTTGGGCAGGAGGAGTAGGACGAAGGCTCTACTGTATGTCATGACTCTACTGTATGTCATGACTGGGGGGCACCTATTAGTGTTGGGCAGGAGGAGTAGGACGAAGGCTCTACTGTATGTCATGACTCTGATGGAGACCGCATACTGTAGGTCCAAACGTTAGTGGTTTTTTGTATACTAGCACCTAATAAAAGGCTTAAAATGTCCGTGCTGCTCCAGTGTCCTCTTCTGCTTCTGCATTAAGTGTCCTTTTTTTTTTTTTTTTTTTTTTTTAAGATATTTTTTTGCGGCTTACGCCTTTTATTGATTTTTGAAGGGACAGACAGTAGGCTGACAGGAAACGGGAGAGAGATGGGGGGATGACATGCAGTAAAGGCCGTGTCGGGCTCGGGAGTCGAACCCGCGGCACACTGCGACTGGATTACCAGTCAGGTGCCCAGACCGTTACGCCACGGCCTGGGCCGCATTAAGTGTCCTTGTTCCTGTGATGCACCGTGCTGTGGGGGCTCCTCACTGTCAGCTGGGTCAACAGCAGTGGTGTGTCGGAATGCCAATCTGTTCCCAACAGCAGTGGTGCGTCGGAATGCCAATCTGTTCCCAACAGCAGT
>NC_139699.1:1469736-1484736 GCF_964188405.1 Protomyctophum parallelum | reverse complement strand
AGTGACAGAGGGGGAGAGACGCACACCATTCTCACACTGAGCCAGAGAGTGACAGAGGGGGAGAGACGCACACCATTCTCACACTGAGCCAGAGAGTGACAGAGGGGGAGAGACGTACACCATTCTCACACTGAGCCAGAGAGTGACAGAGGGGGAGAGACAACACACCATTCTCACACTGAGCCAGAGAGTGACAGAGGGGGAGAGACGCACACCATTCTCACACTGAGCCAGAGAGTGACAGAGGGGGAGAGACGCACACCAGCGTTTGTTTGCACAGCGTGCCTCTGTTACACCGCACAGCAAGGTATGAAATGAAACATTTGATTGCTTATATGCAACGTGCACATTCTTACACACTGTACTCAATTAAGTAAGGTTGCCTGTAAGACACAGTTTAGTGAACAATTGACTGAAGTTGTTTATATTGTTTGACAGTGCCTGTCACGCTGTATTGTGACCATTGATGAAGCACCCATGACTGTTTGATGTGCCCCAAGGTCCAAGTGGTTCATGCAGCCTTTTAGCGCCCTTGATATACTAAAGCGTCGTGAGGTACGCTTAATAGTTTCTTTGTGTTTAGTTTGGAGTTGTTTTCTTGGCGGTTCAATTATTATATTTGTTTGGCATTTCGTTTCGGTCTCGGCTACATTTGGTTCTTTTGGTATTTGTCTTATAATAGAATTGTTGTTGCTACATCACTGAATTAGAATCCACTATAAATTGATCATTTTATTGTTGTATTGTATGAAAGTGATAAATGCACTGATTTTATTGGTGATGAGTGAAACTAGGAAATTATTTAAATTGATTGTAATGGTACACACACATGCATTCACAAAATATTAGGCCCTATTTGTGAGGAAATCGACATTTTAGAACGTCAATCTTATGAATGTCATAATGTCAGGAACTTTCAACCCTAACCCTAATCAGGCGAGCGGTGTTACGCACTGAAAATAGCCGATATCCACAGAGCCGGACTAACAATGGAACTAGGTGGAGCTTAAGCGCCAGGGCCCGAAGCTTGCAGGGCCTGGTACGAGACTATAGGTTAGGTACAGCTGTTGCTTCTTTCAAAAAATATAACGCAACATAAGAACCCCCGCTAGTGTTTTTGGTCTTCTCGTCTGACAGTTTCTGTAGCAGTTTTCGGGAGGAGAGGGAGCAGTCTGTTTGGGGGGGTTCCCGACGGCTGCGCGTCGCTTCCTCCTCTGACAGAGGGGAAGCGAGTAAGCGACGCCGTCAGAAGCCCCCTCAATCAGGAAGGCCCCCCTCACTCAGACCGACCAACGTGTGTTGTTGCGACAATAACATTCAGCCTATGTAAGAGGAATATAAACAAGACCTTGGCGCAAAACTTCATATTTACCCTGCTCTAATGCAACAAAAGTGTGTTCTTACATCCTCCATTTCACGATTCCAGCACTCGTGAGTAAATTAATTTAATTGCTATTATGAAAGTTTTCAGTGACGTTGGACCCACAGGTTGCATTGTCGTCAATAATTAATCTGTCTTCAAAACGTTCTAATATTAATATAGCATATTGGCATTGTCTGTTGGTGCACACATGTTATATGGACCATGTAACAACATGGTCAACAGCACTGTTTGCAAATGTAGCTACATTTGTTGGCCACAAAGACAATTTAGACAAAACCTGCTGCTGCCTGCTAATGGAGCTTGTAGATATAGGCTAATTATTTTTCGGGGAAATTGCAGATAGTTTAGCAGAGACTGAAGTTGGAAAGGCTGTGCCCAGTGCGGCATGCCTGCTGGCTGCTGTGTCTTGTGTCAGCGTTCAGCGCAGGCAGTAGTGGATATGCGCTAAACGCATGCATGTTAATTAATTCATTGACTGAATCAGTATAGGGGCCTTTTGATTTGGTGAAGCGCCAGGGCCTTGAGAGGGGTTAATCCGTCACTGCAGATATCCTCTCTCAAATTCTACTACACTTGTGGGGACATTTGGAGTTAAACTATTAATCTGGTGTCCGTGAGGTCAGATGTAGAGTTGCTGGCCGGCTCCATGTGCAGATCTAGGTGATGATCCAGTATTATCCATGTATGGCTATCCAGGGTTTGATGAGGTCAGTGTCGTGATCTTCATATGGAGACGGATATGTATGGAGTGTGTCACGACACGAGGCGTGACGGACTGACTGACATGAAATGCAGGTTTTCATATAGTAAACTGCAACCTATATGGTCGCAATAACAGGTCTGTTTGATTGATTGATTGAAATATTTATTAACAGTTTGTAGAATTTACAGTACATTCTAAGCACAAACTCAATACAAAGACTGTCAACTCTGAGTGGACGACCCAATTAAGCATTACACTTGTTTACAACAGGGTCCACATTGTTCAATTCATCAAAACATTTAAAGACATACAAACATTTAGAGACATACAAATAGACATTTCTATGTAGTGTAGAATCGTTTGTAAAGTAGAAGGAAGTTCCAGGATGCGTTGTATATTACTCAGCAAGAATCTTTATTAGTTGCTAAGGAGTCGCATTTAGAGTTCAGTAAAAAGTAACAGAGTATGGACAGCATGAGATGACAATTCCAAAGTATCCAAAGTTACAGCTCTCAGTTTGACTCCAGACACGGCTCTCAGTATGACTCTCAGTATGAACCCAGATACGACTCCAGATCGTTGAAAGCATTGTCATTATATAGTTGTGTGCATGTGTATGTGTGTACATGTGTGTGCATGTGTATGCGTGTGTGTGTGTGTGCGTGCATGTGTGTGCATGTGTATGCGTGTGTGTGTGGGGGTGTGTGTGGGTGTGTGTGTGTGTGTGTGTGTGTGTATGTGTGTGTGTGGGTGTGTGTGTGTGTGTGTGTGTGTGTGTGTGTGTGTGGGTGTGTGTGTGTGTGTATGTGTGTGTGTGTGTGGGTGTGTGTGTGTGTGTGTGTGTGTGTGTGTGGGTGTGTGTGTGTGTGTGTGTGTATGTGTGTGTATGTATGTGTGTGTAATTAGTCCGACATGGCATCACCCTATGAGTTGAGTTTAGAACAGTGTTCATTCTATGCAATGTGCATAGAATGACATGGCGCGTGGTCACAAGTCACACGTCCCAAAATTCCACAGAGTCGCACACAATATACTATGAACTGCAGAGAGAGAGAGACCTCAAAAATATCCTATATATCCCCCCTGGTTACACTCTAGTGTAACCACCTAACGGGGTGGCGAAAACAAGAAAACACCAAAGCAACCAAACAAGCAAAAATAACAACAATAATAATAACAATAACAACAACAATAATAATAATAATAATAATAATAATAAAATGAAACAAAATGAAAAACAAAACAAAACTCTTAGATTACCCTTAGATATCTAGGCACTTAACTTATCCAAAATCACATCTACGGTTCAAACAAAATACACACAAAACAACACAACACATTGTAAAATCTTAGTTTCATGACACACATAACACCATTATTGCAAATCACACCCTGAACCCAAGGCCCCACTCACACTGTCACAACAGAACTTAACCCATACTGGGCAGGAGCCCCTTTGGTGGACTATTATGCTTTAGCAATTGAAAACAGCAGACCTACAAGCTCACACAAGCTTACAGATCTGAAAAATCACGAAAACGTAGTGTAAATCTCAGGCATAAATGGCCTAAGTCACCTAGTTGATGCACAAGACTTGTCGACTACCGCAAGCTTGCAATTAATTTCCAATGGGAGCCTCACGGCCCGAAACATACACCTACCATGCAACATTGTTGCATGCCAGACGTACAAGTGTGAGTGAAGCCATGACTTCAGTAGTTAATCAAAACATACATAGATAAAACATAAACCACCCACAATACTGATTGGTGCATAGTACAGTGTCCTATTGGAGCAAGCACAAGGGTGCTCAACAATCCGAAAACACTGCACTAACACCCCAACACAGCATGAAATTAATCCATATATACGGCAAAAGAATCCTCCTCATCTGAGCCCCCCTTGTCACTGTCCTGCCCCAACATGTGCTGCCCCTCACCCTCAACTTCCCCAATGGGCTCAGGCGGTGCCAAAACAAAGTGTTGCCCGACTACCGCCCCCATCATCCGTTTAACCATCACCTGAAGTAGAGGGACGACACAACATGCCAACAGCAGAAACAACAATAACACCACGCCCAGAATCATCCCAACTCTGGCTAACAGAGCCTTCCATGAAGTAGACAGCAGCCACCCCAGCCAATCAGCAGCCGCTGCCCGATTAGTTTTGCCCACATGCTCAGCCCCAAGTGACTTCAACATTTGAATAGCATGAGATATGTTCCCGCCAGGACCGGTATGCATCGGGATTACTGTACAACAATCCGGACCTATCCTCATGCATGCTCCTTGTTCCTCTGCAAAGACCGTATCCAGGAGAAACCTGTTCTGTAAAGTAATTTTGGATGTGGCATGCAGCTGCTCCTTAACAAAATGAAAGGCCGAAATAGTGAAATTGATAAATCGTTGCTGGTTATACCACAAATAATTAATCCAGCGGCCATTTGTTTCTGGATAGAAGACAGGATTGAACTGCAACCCCTCCTCTGCCATAGCTCTATGCTCAGATGGAATGTTCATAGGCCCAAATGGGCCCAATTCCACCGCCTTATCATAAGTGTATAGTAGATCCGGTACACCACCTTCATCATCCACCGTCCTCCTAAACCTAGTCGAGTTCGTACTCAAAACCAGAACTGACAACGGACCGGTGACCATGACAGGTGCGCACACGCCGGTCCAATTAGGTTCTAGAGAATCATGAATTTGCATGTCCTTCCCACAATACCAAAAAATATCTGCTATCGAACGAGTCCCCCCTTGGTAACTGGGTACTGGAAACCCATACCTGAGCACGGTCCCATTCTCCGACCTGCGTGGATGGACGTGTGAGCCCTGACCCAACACTTCCTTGCAGCGTATGGGAAGATCTGTCCTATTCACACAGTTCCTACCCTCTACATAATCCGAACATTGTAAATCAGCTTGATTCGGCCCGGCCACAATACAAAGTGGGAAGACTATATCTTCCGGCACGTTTACTACTGGTGGTACAAATGCATTACCATCCAGAGTAAGCAAATTAAAATCACTACATCTCTTGGATTTATACGGGACACTACCATCAATCTTCTGCGCCATGAATGACAGAATGCATTGAATGTAACATTTCGCTTTCACGGCCGTATGCAGATTCTCAACACACTGGTCAGGTTCGAAAGGTAAAGGTTGGACCCAGGGTGTCCTATTAGCATTATAGCATGTTATACAAGTCTGTTTGGTAACCCGCTCGGCCGAGAATCGCATCCATTCATAAAACAAGTTCTTCTGTCCGCGTGCCGTGACCTGCCTATTAGCAGACACGAACGCTTGCAAGGCAGGTTCAACTGCAGGACTGGCAAAGGCCGATTTCACAAGCTCAATGTCTGTGCTGCTCTGTGCCCACAAGTGTTGTGGCACTTGTTGAAACATCTCTTCCATCAGGTCCCGAGCGACCGGAAATATGGGCTCGTTTGACAGTCGAATGACTTGCGGTTTCCCTACTCCTCGGGAAGAAACCAAAATCTTCAAAAAGCACCGATCTTCACTCACACATATAGCCGGGTTCCCTGCCACTGGAGCGAAGGTATGACCTTCGGCCTCCAGTAACATCGCCCCCAAGTGTTGTTGCTCAAAATCTCCAGCAACAAATAAAGTCACATGAGGCAAGCCATCTTTGATTGTGTATTGTGCAGTGAGGTAGTCATTGCATACTACTTTCAGAGCAGCCCCTTGTGGGCCAAGGATAATACACTCAGCTTCAAGATGGACCTGCTGAGGTTGGCATGTCAACCATACATCAAGATCTGTCGCCTTAGTTGCATTCTTATAATACTGTAATGTACAATGAGCGTGATAATCTGGTGTTTTAGCATCAGACAAGTTTGCAATTATAAACTTTTCCCACTGTCTCGCTGGTTCCAGCAGGTCATGGCTGAGATCACCCAGCCAATAAACCACCGGAATCTCTGTTTCCGATGACACAAGCAACTGGTTACAATAGTCACTTGGCAAATCCAGTATGCAGCCATCCGGCGTGCACCGTATAACACCGTTCAATTCACATAATGCATCCCGTCCGAGGAGACCAACCGGAGTGCGCTCAGATACAAGTACCGGTATGAGAACGCTTTGTTGTTTATAGCATAATCGTACTGGTTGTGTGACGGGTACGAGCTGTTTAATTCCCTCAAACCCGACTGTCCGCACATATTGTCCAGACCTTGGGAGGTGCATGGCGTCATTGGGGGAAAGGACGGTATAATGAGAGCCCGTATCCACTAATAAGTGGATAAGACGACTGTTTACTGTTACCTGTACAGTGGGTTCTTTGACCAATCCCGACACCACCAGCTCACACCCCCCCGTCAAGCCTTCTGGGCATCGTTATAAACCCCCATGTTCCGGCCCCCTGTGGGGATTGACCGGACCCTGGTTATAGGCAGGTTGCCCCGTCATGGCAGGTCGCTGACACTGTGCTTGAGGTCGACCTGCATGACTTCCCCTCTTAACAAAGGCACCTCTGCCCCCCTGAGGTCCAGCATAACATTCGCGCGCGAAGTGACCTCTTCTGCCACATGTGTAGCAAGAACCATCCATATACCTGGCGGGGCCAAAAGCAAACCCGGGCTTGCCTCCCCGATTGTAATTCCCCCGGCCGGAAGCACCCCTCCCCCATGTTTGCGGGTGATAGGGACCCTCCGGCACGTCAGTCGGTTGTTGATCTGACCAAACAACCGCCTGAGTCTTGTCTTTGACCTTTTTTCCATCTGCAAGTTGCAGCTGGGTAAGTCTTCTCATGCTTTCTACATCACTCAGAAGCAAGTTTTGTTGTTGTTTAGAAAACTCCTCAATAAAGTGTGCTAGGTGGTCGGTATACACCGCACGAGTCATAGACTGCAAACCTACAACTCCCGCCAACTTGTCTCTTACTGGCTTAGGCAGCCCCTGTTGAATCTTGTCTCGCAAGATTGCGTGTTCCATCAAATTGTCCTCTGGGTTTCTGCCGACAATGTCCCGCCATGTTTGATAGGCCCTTGAAATATACATTCTGGGGTTCTCATTCAATGCTAATGTTGGGATAATGATTGCCGACGGATGCATATTTGTGGGAAAGATGTCCTTCAAAGCCTGGCCCAGGCGGCCTTTATAGGCTGAAAAGAATTCTGCGTCATGCACCGCTGAGTTGGCATGACGAGCAAGGCCCGCTCGGTCATATACACGAGCCAAAGACGCTTGTCCGATTTGGGACAAGAGCAAGTGTTTGAAATCCGCCATAGCAGGGTTAATTCCTGTAAAGAGCTCGTCAAGCTTAGATAACCAAGCATGAGCACCCTCAGTAATACCGGGCAACTTAGCCACCCAGCTGTCGAGTTCGCCCTGCGAGACGGGTCTATACTCTAAGACATCACCTCGTATGATCACTGGCATGGCAGGGGTTGCCATTTGAGCCCGGTTACGCAAATCATACTCTTTGCGCCCCATTTCAAGGATAAGGTGTGGGGAAACCGCAGCCGGGGAGGCCACACCCGGAGCCCTGTTACGCAAATCAAACTCTCTGCGTCCTATTTCAGTCTCTAGCTGATCTCTGTCAGCCTGTATCTCCTCGGTCTTCTCTTCAACGACCTCCAATTCAGCCGTTAGTGACCGTTGCTTCTCCTCATTTTCTTCGGCCTCTGCGGCAAGTAACTCCTGTTGAAGTTGACGTCTGACAATACCCATCTGCCGCAGGCTGGCCGTCAGGTTAGTCAAATCACTCGGGAGGTGTTGACAATTAGGGGGCGTCGCACTCACTGATTGACGCTGAGGCCGGCTAGTCCCATCACTACCCGCAACCTCACAGCCGTCTGCCACGCCCAACGCCACCGAGCGCGTAAGTTTACCTCTTTCCTCTGCCTGTGCCAAAATGCTTTTTATTCTATTGTCATATCCACCTACGGCCTCGTTCCCAACCATGCTATTACACATGTCTATGGGTGTAAGATATGACTTCCCCGCTGTGGACAAATCTGGGTGTGTCTCCACAGTCGTAGTGGCCTGTCCTGTTTGTACAACCTGGTTATCATCGTCTCTCATCTCGTACTTGCCCGCCGTGGTAATGACTGGATAGAGTCCATTAGACACAGTTGATTTATATGGAGGCGGCAGTGTATGCGAGAACAGCCCTTCTTTACGAATGCTTGGTGCCTTGTTTGCTGACACCCGAACCATTCTAGCAGCTTTCTCGAAGGCCTTGAGAACCGTAGCCTCCTCCGCACGTTTTCTCACTCGCTTTTTACCTGTCTGACTAGATTTATATGTGTCAACCATAATCTTCAAAGTTCCAATCACATCTAAGTCGAAGGTCCCTTCCACAGGCCAAGGACGTTCGATTTTTGGCCACCTCCTGTTCCATTTTTTGGACATTTTGGCTATACCTGGTAATCGAACAAATCGCTTAGCGACCGTTTCAACGGGAGTAAGACTTGTCATGTCGGAGAAGTCTGCTTGACCTGAAATGATGTACGAGGTGTATGCAGCTGTATAATTTATTAGACTGTAGACCTACTACCTGGAGCCTGGAAAGTCCGTCTATGTAATCTGCCTAACCCGATACTAAACTAGGTCAAAGTAGCTTGCCCACTCACTCCCAGCGACTGGTTTTTTACTCACTCGACTTCCCGGCTGTACGGCTGTACGCATCCGTACACATCCGAGATGGCCGTGTACAATGTGTCACAGGTATTAACCTGTGGCAAAAAGACGCGTGTCCCGGAGGAACTACTCACGCAGGAGACCCCTCTTATCGCCAACGGGAGACCAAAATAATAAACTAACTTCCCCTGCACCACGTTCAGTCCAGGCCCCAAAAAACAACCTCAGTCTCACAGTCGAGGTACGACTACACACACAAGGCACATCAAAACAGTCAAAACGACCAATGTCATAAATGTATAATCATATCGAAATGGTAAGTTTATGAAGGAGTAATAATACCGGAATATTTAAATGTATCAAGACTAGATAACGCTGGGCTGTTGACACTGTGGCAATGTCAAAGGTAACCCAAAACTTGATAATACTCAATTTGAGTATCTGTTTATCCAATTTTAACCGTTTAGCATCAATAATTAATTAGAAAAATGGGATTTACAACTTTTTGCGTGAACAGCTAAGAAAGAGTTAATTCAAAATGAACAGCTATTAATTATTTTTATTTCATTCAATTTGCATCATATGTAAATCATTGAGCTGACCAATTAAGTACACATGTGTCCACCATTAAAATGCCTGGGTACAATTTCAATACTTGAATTTAATACAACTGCCACCACCTATTATAAGGCAACAACCCACCCAGCACCACCCCTTTGCTGAGAATACTGCTGACGTCCCTGCAAATACTGCTGTATTGTGAAAAATCAACCACTGAACCTCATTTACAATGTGTATATGAATCAAATATTGTTCTCAGTTTCACATCAACACATGTTCAGTCCACCTGGGTGTCTGAAGAGCAGGTTCTTTCGTTCAGCGTGCAGCGTCCAGTGCAGTAGACAGCGGGGTGATGTCAGCGTGTTTGAATGCCCAGGGGTTGTGGTCTCCAAAGGTGGAATGTGTGGTCCTCTAGGCTTCTCGCCGGTCCTATACCTCAGACACACAGAGCATACAATTGTAGATTAGTGCCTGGTATTGTCTATATGTCACACTATAATCATTCAAAGTTGGTCTGTCTTTATTACACCCAGGACAACCCATGCATTACAATGGTCACACAGTGTTTTGTGTTCACTTCAAGGGAAAAACGTATCCCTGCCTTCTTAGGCAAAGTATGACAGAGTACACAAACGTCCATTCATTGTGATGGCTCATAGGTTATTTAAAAACGTCCAAGATTGGCTCATATTTCATTGTAAAATGTTAAGAATCTCACAATGTTGGGCATATGTTCCTATGCTTAATGCACCCCAAAACCACAACATCGCAAAATCACACAATCACTTGGTAATTACCCAATCTGCAGTGCAGCCGTAGGAAGCTCTCTCCTTCCTCCTCTCCTTTTTTATAATGGTAATTACATTTAGCAAGCAATCGAACCATTAGGAACCCAGAGAAATAGCAGACATACAAGTCCACAGCACATCAAATTGAGTTGTACTGCAACCCTGTAAATCTGCCACTCCCGAAATGTTTCCTGTTTCTTTTTTTTTCTTCTCTTATTTCCCTTTTAATATATGTTAGTCACACAGCCAGACCCTGGGGCAGCAAAGGGACAAAGGCCCCTATTCATGCACAAACGCCTGGCTGTGGGCGCAGGACACAATAATAATAAAATAAATAAATAAACAGGTCCTGTGAATCATACACACTTAAAAATCCAAAATCCTGGGATATTTCCATGATCACCATGCTGGGTTAATTTCGTTCAGCCATTATAGTCAATTATAATCACTACATTAAGTTAAATTTAACAACACATGAGTTGAATTGATTCAACTCAGCACACAGGCTAATGTTGCCCTGGAGAGGGAAGCCGTGAGCGCTCTTGTGGAGCCGTTGCCCCCGCGACCCGACTACGGATAAGCGGTTGAAGATGGATGGATGGATGGGACACGGGCTAAGATAACCCAGCATGTGCGAGGTCCCAAACTAAACCAGGGGCAGGGTTAAATTCGGGTCATTCACCCCTTTAGTTTAAAAACCCAGTATTTTAAGTGTGTATGGAATCACGTACAGGTCTATCCCCCAATAATTATTTACAGAGATCACATTCATCAGAGTTTAATGCCAATAGGGCATGAACACACATAATAGTGTGCATACATAATAGCTACTATTAGCAATATCATTAACACCACTATTATCACTCGCAAGACAATATAACAATATAACGTTGGCCAACCATTTCCACCATTGCCTACAGCGCGTCATTAACACATGATCAAAATATGATCTCATTCGTCCAATATGAACCACCCATTTTAGAGTTGTCCTAACACAGCGCGCGCATAACCCAATAAGTTACAAAATACGTTCAATATGAACACCAATAGGACACCCTCTTTCCCCGTCACAAAAACCTTAAACTGTCCCTAGCAAAATGTCCCTTTTCACTACGGGCTACCCAGGGCGGTAGTCCGTCACAATGAATTTGAACTTTTACGGCCAAACGCCCCACACATCGCAAATCAAGGACAGAGCGTGCACGATTACCATGCCGCTTTTTATCACTATACATACACCCAAAGCTTCCACTTAACATCACTCCTATAGGCCTCGTCACAAAATGCAGAAAGGGAATGGCACATAGCATACAGACCTCCTCTGTGCAGCGTGCGTGAGGATCAATCCATCATTAGTTGATCAAGCCGATGACAGAATCTCATCACAGCAACAGCCTGGAGGCGTCTGGTCTGGACACGGGGGCCACTTCTAGCTTCAACTGATGCCTCTGATGAAAATCTTCAGCTGACGCAAAAGTCTACCCGTCGGTCAAACGGCCCGCTCCCGCGACGCGCTGGCAATTCGGCACAGCCGACGTGATGTGTCAATCCCCCTCCGCAGACGTGAACTGGCTAAGCTCGCCACTTTGTAGAATCGTTTGTAAAGTAGAAGGAAGTTCCAGGATGCGTTGTATATTACTCAGCAAGAATCTTTATTAGTTGCTAAGGAGTCGCATTTAGAGTTCAGTAAAAAGTAACAGAGTATGGACAGCATGAGATGACAATTCCAAAGTATCCAAAGTTACAGCTCTCAGTTTGACTCCAGACACGGCTCTCAGTATGACTCTCAGTATGAACCCAGATACGACTCCAGATCGTTGAAAGCATTGTCATTATATAGTTGTGTGCATGTGTATGTGTGTACATGTGTGTGCATGTGTATGCGTGTGTGTGTGTGTGCGTGCATGTGTGTGCATGTGTATGCGTGTGTGTGTGGGGGTGTGTGTGGGTGTGTGTGTGTGTGTGTGTGTGTATGTGTGTGTGTGGGTGTGTGTGTGTGTGTGTGTGTGTGTGTGTGTGTGGGTGTGTGTGTGTGTGTATGTGTGTGTGTGTGTGGGTGTGTGTGTGTGTGTGTGTGTGTGTGTGTGGGTGTGTGTGTGTGTGTGTGTATGTGTGTGTATGTATGTGTGTGTAATTAGTCCGACATGGCATCACCCTATGAGTTGAGTTTAGAACAGTGTTCATTCTATGCAATGTGCATAGAATGACATGGCGCGTGGTCACAAGTCACACGTCCCAAAATTCCACAGAGTCGCACACAATATACTATGAACTGCAGAGAGAGAGAGACCTCAAAAATATCCTATAGTAGCTAAAGAACAGAACAGGAATTCATCATATGGGAAGCAAAAAAGGGAAAAGATACAATATACAGTGAGGGAAAATGGGGTGGGGGGGATTCAGATTTTACAGAGGCCAGTTTCGAATTGCAGCCATCCGTAGGTGCCCTTTGAGAGCGGTTTTGAAGGAGTCAAGGGATTCACATGTCTTTTTTTTTTTTTTTTTTTTTTTTTTTTTTGCGGCTTACGCCTTTTTTGATATTTTGAAGGGACAGACAGTAGGCTGACAGGAAACGGGAGAGAGATGGGGGGATGACATGCAGTAAAGGCCGTGTCGGGTCCGGGAGTCGAACCCGCGGCACACTGCGACTGGATTACCAGTCCGGTGCCCAGACCGTTACGCTACGGCCTGGGCCTGGATTCACATGTCTTAATGACTGTTGGTATTCTACAGGTCCACGTACTGGCAGATCCTAACCAGAGCCTTTTGTGGTGGTTCTGGACAACCATGTATCTGACCAACTCCACACCGGGAACTGCACTCCAAATTTGTCAAATTTGAAGTCAGTGGGGCGAATGGTTCTCTGTTGATTACAGACGTACGTACAGTACACACGTACAGAGACGTGGTGCATATTATTGTAAGATGATCAAAATAAGAACATTACAATGGTGTGTAAAAAAAATAAAATCTTAAATTTGCTTCGGATAGGACCAAAGTCTTTTCCACAGAGTCACGGACACATTTATCCCTGTACGGATGTTGATGACCCCTGACCCCTGACAGTAACACAAGCACACACGCAGAGATGGGCAGTATTTGAAATACATGTATTTGAAATACATGTATTTGAAATACATGTATTTGAAATACGTATTTGAAATACTTTTTTGTATTTTGTAATTAGTATTTCACTGGGATGGAAGAAATTAGATGTATTTTGTATTTAGATAAAAAGAAAAAATTGACCCAGTATTTGTATTTTGTATCAAAATACATTTTCAATGTATTTTGCCCATCAGAGATGGGCAGTATTTGAAATACATGTATTTGAAATACGTATTTGAAATACTTTTTTTGTATTTTGTAATTTGTATTTCGCTGGGATGGAAGATGTATTTTGTATTTTGTATTTAGATACATTTTTTTGACCCAGTATTTGTATTTTGTATCAAAATACATTTTCAATGTATTTTGCCCATCTCTGCACACACGACACACACGCGTCTGACCGCCATGCAGGTGGCTAACAGTGACAGTCTCAGTGAAGATCATAGTCTCCACTGTATTGGACACACATGCTCCATCTACTGTATCTGCTCCTCCTCTCTTTATCTCGCTGCTGTACGGTACCAACCATCCTGCTTTCTCCTCCTCGTCAGACATGGGATTACTTAGTGACACATCCAGCCCCGCCCCCCCCCCCCCCCCCCCGCCGGTACTCATCCCTCTGTAGCTCTTCATCAATTTCTCTTCATCTTTTTTCACTCCAGACACCAGACATCTATCGCTCTATTTCTTTCTGTCCCTTCCTCTCTCTGTGAGTGTGTGTGTGTGTGTGCGTGTGTGTGTGTGTGTGTGTGTGTGTGTGGGGGGGGGGGGGGATGGGATGGCCGCAGCGGCCGTCCTGCAGCCCGGCATGAGGAGACTGAGGTTAATTGGATTGTAATTAGAGCGGAGGTGATTAATTGATAGCATCTGTAAATTTGGATGTTTCCATTGTAAATGTGACAAATGAGAGCTCCACTCTCCTCCTCCAGCACCACCACTCACCCCTCTCCTCTGTCTGAGCCACTGGACATGGGGAGAGAGAGAGAGAGGTGTGTGTGTGTGTGTGTGTGTGTGTGTGTGTGTGTGTGTGTGTGTGAGGGTGTGTGTGTGTGTGTGTGTGTGTGTGGGGTGGTAGGAGGAAGAAAGTTGGGAGAGAGGGAGAGATAGAGAGGGAGAGGCTGTTCCTTCTTCCCCATTTCTTCATTGTTGCTCCTAATTGTACGACATCCAGATCTCATGGAAAAATATTGCGCTCTTCATTTGTATTCTAATTTCACACTTGAAGTGCCCGAGGAGAGAGATATGAAATTCAGAGTGAATGACTTGCTGCTCTCTCACTCCCTCCCTCTCTCAATTCAATTCAATTCAAAGTAGCTTTATTGGCATGAGAAAACATAAAATGACATTGCCTAAACAAAACAATCAAGATAAAACAATGTATGTACAAATAAACATTGAATATATATGGGAATAAATTGTAGATGTAAACAGAGCTGTGACATTAACACTTTGAGTAATATTATCTTGTGAAACTATATAAAACGATAGACATCCATATAGGAGAGGTTAGCTTTATATGACTTTTGAAAGTTGACAGCAGTATTTCAATGTTTTTGCATTCACTTGGTATAAAAACATTTGCGACAAGTAGCAGCAATTAATTCAAATGTAAGAATTAATTGTTAAGAGTTTGTTGCTCTGTTTTTATGAACAGTATTTCTATGCAGAAGGTAATTTGCTGTAACCAGTGTAGGGGTACACACAATGATTTGTATTCCTTAAGGTGTTTTATTCCATTTGACATCCTCCTGTCACAGCAGCTCACAAACCTTGCTGCTGTGTTCACACATTGTTTTACTTCACCCAAGAAGAGATAGGAGTTTGTTTTGTCTTTAGTCATGT
>NC_139699.1:1451658-1469536 GCF_964188405.1 Protomyctophum parallelum | reverse complement strand
CGTGTGATAATCTGATTGATTTATAAAACATTTAGCATTATGAACTGAAGCTCATTTGGTGCGCCGCAAAACAGAGGCCAGCCAGCGGTATAAACATTAAACAACCACCCCACCGTTCACTTCTCTCTGCCTGCGCAGTCAGTAATCCATTCCAAGCCCCCCGCCTCCACTCCTCCGTCTTCCTCCTGTCACAAGTGAATCGCCATAGCGCAGCCCTCTTCATAATAAATACATACTTGTAGGCTATATAGCCTACACATTACACAAATAACAGAATTGCTATTTTTATTATAATAACATTTTTGAAAAAAGAAGAAAAATTTAAAATCACGGAAAATCACAGAGCCCGAGGCCCGGCCCTGGCCCGACTAATTAGCATATTTTTTGGGCCCGGCCCGGCCCTAAAATGTCGGGCCGGGCCGGGCCGGGCCGGGTTCGGGCAGAAAATGAGAACTCTGGTTGTGAGTGAGTGAAAATATGGCTTCATCACTTTTTCCTCAGAATCAGACCATTTCTCACTGTCTTGCCTTTAAGGCAATTATATTCAACATGTTGTATTTCTGTTTAGAGTAGAAAAGTTTGTGAATACTTTATTGTGAAGATGTGTACCACTGCTTTATTTTGAAAACTCTATTTGATGAGTCACTTCCTGTTAGCACCATTTTGCATGCAGCAGAGCTAGAGAAGGCAGACCTGCTCAGAGCTTGAGCCTTGAGACACATCTTACCCACTTGGGAGCATTTTTGATGCAATGTCGTAAGTTGTGCTGGTGAATCCAGTTATTGTAACTTTCTGTGATATGTTTTGTGTATGTTTATTTGGAATTCTAAACAATGTTTGCTGCTGTCTGCAGAGCAGTGCAGGTGTATGTCCTCTTGCTAATTACACTGCAGTGTGTATGTGGTTTAGCCACAGTGTGATTTATAATTGCCTGGGTGTGCAATGCTGTCAATTTAGAACAGACACTGAATGTTTGTATTGTTTTATTATTTTACAGTTTTTACCATCAAGTCATCAAAGAAGTATACAAGTAAACGGTCAATTCCAACCTTGATTCTGTCTTCATTGGCTGTGGTTTAGCTTGGTGTTAATTGACAGTCTCATACACTGCTTGAGAACACTACACTCACCCTCTGACTCTTTTTTTTTTTTAACAATATATTTATTGATTATTATTTATTATTTTTTTACAAACAGACAATACAACAAAACAATACATAATACAGACACTACAATACAATTACTTTAAATGAAAAACAAACAAAACAAAACAATAACATACATATATAAGTACAGTATAATAAAATAATGGCACTTAGAATGGTAACAACAACAACAGAGTCCTTATGGCCACAAGACCAAACAGCTGCAGAGAATACAATTAGACAATTTCCACCATTAAATAAGATAAATCATTAACCGTAATATATTGGATAAACCTTCCCCATATCTTATCAAACATCTTCTGTTTAGTCTTCAAAGTATAAGTGATTCTTTCCAGAGGAAGACACAGTGATAACTCCCTAAACCACTGAGCAATACTGGGTTTGCCTATCTTTTTCCACGATAAGGCTATAGCCCTTTTGGCTTGTAGTAAACATAAATCCAGGAATCTTTGTTCGCTACTCTGAATCTTATGGCCAGGTGGGTAAAGACCTAATAGAAACAGTTTTGGGTCAAGCTCAATATCTATCGACAATATCTTCTGAATCTCCCTCCTCACTTCTTCCCAGAATTCTTACCCTCTGACTCTTTAACGCCTGCATCAATAATGATGTTTCTTTTGGATTGACCTTCAATATAGTCAAGTTTATCTAGCCTGGTTTCCAGCCTGATTCGCTCCGTTCTGTGAATTTGTTTTGTCACTTTGCTACGGAAATTTGTTCTTTGCTGTTTTTTGATCATATGGCTTTAGCTTATACTTTAGTCAGGTACTATATTATCCCTGTGGAAGATATGGCAACTGACAAATCTATCAACAAGCTAGTCATCTCCTATTATCTATGTATTATCAGATCCTGTGCCAGACCAAATAAATGTATTTGATACATGTAGTATTATGCTAACTCCCTTCCTCAGTTGTAACTATAATATTTTTTTCTTTTTTCCATCCTCCGTAAATGTTATCTTCTCTTCCTTCTTCTCTCTCTCTCTCATCCTTTGAGCCCCGTCTCATCCTTCCCAATCTTCCCCCTTCCTTCTTTTCTTCATCTTAACATGACAGGTACAATACTGTTCCAGTATTGCCAGAATTTACGAAAGAAACAAGCGGCCTGGAAGCGAATATAGGTCGCATGATCTCACACACACAATGGGTTCCCAGCTAAATTAGTTTATATAGCGTTTATATGTGTATTTAGGCTATTTGAAAATATCTGATCTACTCAAGCTCACAACATGATGGATCACGATGCATTGTGACCATGTAAAATAGATTGACTATTTTCACAATATTTAGCTTGTAGATCTGCTACAGTATTTTCCAAAAATCTTGAAAAATATAAAAAATTGAAATAATGATGAGGGTCCACAGACAAACGCATGAATCACTGGTTTAAACAACAGGAAGGACACCCAAATAAGCAACTACACTTTAGAAAACAAGCCCAAAAACCTGCAACCTACATTACCAATATTTATAAGCAACTTCACAGAAAAAACAAGCCCTTAAAGTCTGCTTATAATAAGCGGACATGGCAACACTACAGCAGGCGGCAGAAATGTGGCATCAATTTTAGCACAAAAATCCTACGGGAGCTGTTTTTTTACGCCTCGTACCACACTATAGACTATAGAGCATTCGATGGTTATGATTTTGTATTCATCCTTCCCATCAGTGTGCACTAAATTCTGTTGTTTTATTTACTCTCTTCCTTCATAGCATTGATACTTCTGTTCTACTTTACTTCCGCTCCTCCTCTCACTCTCTCTCTCTCTCTCTCTACCTCTCTTTCTCTTCCTTCCTTCCACAGCTTGCATGCCTTGACATTTCCTGTTCCCCCGTGCAGCCCTTGTGTTTGACAGAACTCTCTGCTGGGTTCATGCATTCATGCTGCTGTTTGTTTGCCTCCCTGTTATGATGCCATAATCCCACGGCTGGAGAGACGCCGCCTCGTATGCAAGCTATAGAACTAACACATCAACGCTGTCGGGTAGAAACCTTGGTCCAAAACGGTTGCTTTTTTCGGAGATGGAAAGAAATAACCTGTGTTCCAATGGACCCAATGTAGTCAATGCAGTCATAAGCTCTTGTTAATACAATCCACAGACGTACTACTTTGGGCATGTCATTATTGTAACAACAACAACAAAAACAATAACAACAATAATAACAACAATAATGAATATGATCTACAATCGCACAACAAGCATTTGTAGATATATAGGCTATTTTCATTACGTTTGTGTGACGCCGTGACACAACATCAACATATAAAACAGAACATTTTCATGAAAGAAAACAATTAGATGCTATTAGATTCAACTAAAGTTGAAATGATATGGAGATATAAGGTGTCTGCCCGACAGTGACGAGACGGAGACAGGCCTGTAGAGTACCTGTGTGTGTGTGTGTGTGTGTGTGTGTGTGTGTGTGTGTGTGTGTGTGTGTGTGTGTGTGTGTGTGTGTGTGTGTGTGTGTGTGTGTGTGTGTGTGTGTGTGTGTGTGTGTGTGTGTGTGTGTGTGTGTGAGAGATAACTGTGTGCAATGACTCACCTGGGGGCGGGCGGGTGTCCGAGTGCATCCCAAGGCCTCAGCCTTCACGTGCATAACTAACTGTACACATACAATACCTTAACACCTTCTGACCTGAGATCAGATTCTAAAAATGTCTTCTACATCCTGACAGTATTCCATTCTGACCTGAGATCAGATTCTAAAAAATGTCTTCTATGTCAGTCGCTCTTCGATTTAAAAAAAATAGCAGATCTACAAGCTCGTAGCTACGAGCTTGTAGATCTGCTATTTTTAAAGAGCTTAAAGCATAACGTAATGCTGACGCCAAAAGGGGTTCCCGCCTAGAATGGGTTAACACCCATTGTCCTGCATGGCTCCGTGTCAGCCTGCAAGGCCAGCCCTTGATATAGTGTGCGTTGAACACAAGAGCAGACGGAAGACAAGTTGGGGGCCCATGGCATCACAGAAGCCCCCTGCCGCACCCTCCCAGACGTTAAACGGGCCCATGGCATCACAGAAGCCCCCCGCCGCACCCTCCCAGACGTTAAACGGGCCCATGGCATCACAGAAGCCCCCTGCCGCACCCTCCCAGACGTTAAACGGAGATGAAGAGACATCCATCATCAGAATGGAAAACAGTCGTTAAGTTTCCAGAAACTAGTTTCCTGGAGCACAGGTGTCACGGCTGTGAAACCCCCGTCACAGAGTGAATGTGGAGGAACAAATTGTTCATTAACTGTGGGGCCCAGTGCTCTGTGGGCCCACTGTGGGGCCCAGTGCTCTGTGGGGCCCAGTGCTCTGTGGGGCCCAGTGCTCTGTGGGGCCCAGTGCTCTGTGGGGCCCAGTTCTCTGTGGGGCCCAGTGCTCTGACAAAATGTTTCAGGAACGTTGCTGCAGAGGTCTGCACGAGGCTGGAATTAAGCTAATCAAATAAGCCCCCAGTTAGGTCCTATCAGACCGCTCCAGACTTCGGCAAAAACAAGCCCACATCGGGAAATTTACATTACCCCCCCCCCCCCCCACACACACACACACACACACACACACACACACACACACACACACACACACACACACACACACACACACACACACACACACACACACACACACAAGGGGGGATAGGGGGATTGTGATATAGCCACAGTTCCTGCCACTCCAATACTACTACTTTCTTCTGCCCCAAATGAACGTTGATTGATTGATTGATTAATTGATTGATTCGTTGATTAATTCATTGGTTGATTCATTGATTAAATGTTTTATTTCACAGTATGTAGAAAGGGTACGTTTCAAACGAAAGCACAAGTCAATACAAAAACTGCTACTTTGAGGACGAAACCGGAAAGCACTATAGACTTGGTTATATCAGGGTCCTCCATTTTCAATTCTTCAGAACATTTAAAGAAAAAAAGGGAAAACACTAGTATGGGAAACAGGCGGACGGGGGACCGGACTAGGGCTTTTTCCCTTATTTGTGTGTTGTTGTTTTTTTATGGGGGCCAGTTTCGAATTGCAGCCGTCCGTAGGTGCTCTTTGAGAGCGGTTTTGAAGGAGTCAAGGGATTCACATTTTGTTAACAGTTTCCGTGCTTTGAATGGATTACTCCAGGTTAATGTCGCTGCCATATCGGACATACGCGAGTTTTGTTTTATGTGTTTAATCCGCCGTAATGTAAACAAAAAAAAGAAAATTCTTCTTCGCCGCGGAGAAAGAGAGTAGGCGCATCTGTTGTGATAAAAAAAACGGAAATCGTCACATGCTGTGGGCTGCTAGGGCTTCTGGGAAATTGAGGCCAATGTAAACGAATGGGGTGCAACGCCTCATTGAGACCAGTCTTGTGTGCGTCTTCCGGGTGCACCAAGATGGTGGATGCTACAATCGGATCATAACAAACCAGGGGAGCTTTTTTTGCTGGATTTTCGCGGATTAAAAGCCCAAATAATTCAGCGTATGCTCTAAAGGTAATACAACAATCTCGGCAGTGAAGGGGGGTTGATTAAAAGTCTGATAAATCGTTTTCCGCAGTCAAACTGTTAATGGCTGTTGGTAGGGCGTTCCACATTTTAGTGGCATAAGAGCAAAATTAATTTAATCCTTTGTTTGAGCCGAATCTGGGTTGCACATGGTTTATGAAGATGAAGGACAGAACTGAAGTGAGGGAGTGTGTGGTGGGATGGACCATTCCTCACTTCTCGCCCAGGGGATGCGAGCTACAGGGTGGAGGGCTTGTATGTTTTATCAAAAGCACAGAATCTTTTTTTAGGATTTTGAAATAATGACATCTCAGTCTCTCTGACTGACTGGGCTGGTTTCTTCTAAAGCACAGTTTCAAAATTGCACATCATGCTCCTGCTGACAGATGCACCCACATTTTTAATAACAAATAAAAATGTATTTTTAAGTATAAACTAAAGATAAATAGAATGTAGGCGGTAGTGTTCCACGTAGAAGCCAAACAGATTTGCAACACATTGTGATTGTGTCCTATATAAATTAGTCCTCTATCATACAAAGAATTTAAGTGGTTCCACTTTTCTTTTCTTTTTTTTACATATCAAACCATGAAGTTCCCAGGCCAGGCGTTATGATGAGTGAAAAATGGGGAATATGGCGAAGAAGACAGCAGGGGAAATATTTGCCCTTCTGGCTGTAGTGCTGCTAACATCCTAAGAATGACGGCCAGGCATGTTTGCACAGCTGGCCATTATCTCCTATAAGCACTGTGTGTGTGCGACTGTGCGTGCGTGCGTGTGTGAGTGCGTGCGTGCGTGCCCACATGAGTATATTTGTTTATCAAAGTCACTGTGTCTGTGCTCTATCAAAGGTTTTTTTTTTTCAGCCTGCAGTTGTATTCTTCTGTCTTTGTGCATGCATGCATTTTTGCGCGTGTGCTGCGCGCGTGTCTTTCTCGCGCACGCATATGTGCGCACGCGCGTACAAACTTTGTGAGAGTGTATCCAGGGAGAGACAGATCCATCTGTCATTCTTGGATAAAGACGCCAGGAAAAACGAGACAAGGAAGAGAAAGTGCTCCAGGAGAGGCGAGGGAAGGTGTAAGGGAGCCAAACAGATGCCCCTACGCTTTGCATGTCGTCCCCCCATCAGATGCCCCTACGCCTTCCATGTCGTCCCCTCATCAGATGTTCACTAACTGCTGTGGTCCTTATGCGTATGGAACAGGCTACTGGCCTGTATGCACGTTCAAGAGGAAAGGGTGTACTGTACTGTACTGTACTGTACTGTACTGTACTGTACTGTACTGTACTGTACTGTACTGTACTGTACTGTACTAGAAATATTTTAAAAAAAACACAGATGCAATAAAAATGTCATGGTATTTTCTCCTTACAACCTTGAATTAATAGTTTATTTTGATACACTACAATGCAACAGTGAGACATTATACATTTATAACAATTGTTTTCCTGATCGAAAAGGTAAGCTTGTATACTTTGTTGTGGAGAGCATAAACAAACACAACAAACAAACTAAATCAAAATATGAATCCATGTTGAAAAGTGAGTTTTCACAAGACACACACAAATAGATTTAAAACGTATGCATTGATCCAAGCCTGAACGCAATCAACTGATTAATCATTAAAATAAACTCTCTGCTCTGAAAATGCATGCAGCCCACCCATCTGACCACTTAACGGCAGTTCCCCAATCAATCAATCAATCAATCAATCAATCAATCAATCAGACTTTATTGTCACAACACATTACAAGTAACATGGATGAAATTCTGGTTGTGTCATTGCAGTTACGGGGATAGAGACAACAGTCAGAGCTACACAGCTGCAGCCATATTTCGGCGCTGCTCTCAGCTTTCTTGCATCAGAAAAAAAGAAAAGAGGAAGAAGAAGGATAGGGGGGGTGGAAAGGGGGGGGGGGGTAAGAAGACATCACATCACATTTCAAGTAAGATGATAATACTCGGCTGTGCAGGCACGTTTCTGGGTGGGGGTGGCGGGGGCTTGGGCCAGGCACAAAAAAGCTCTCTTCCTACGCAAGCCATCGAAGGGATGAGCTGCGCGGGAGGAGGAAAAAAGATACCTAGCTGCAGGGGGGGGGGGGGGGGGGGGGGGGTAGAAGCCGGCTGTGTGTAAAGACACGGGGCGGCGGTGGCTCAGGTGTAGAGTGCCTGGATGGTAACCGTAAGTTTGCCAGTTCAAACCCGGGCTCCCCCAGAGTTACTGTCGAAGTGTCCTTGAGCAAGACACTGAACCCCTAATTGCTCCCGATGTGCTAGTTGGTGCCTTGCATGGTTTCCGCTGCCATCGGTGTGTGAATGTGTGTGTGAATGGGTGAATGTAATGCATGTTGTGTGTGAATGGGTGAATGTAATGCATGTTGTGTGTGAATGGGTGAATGTAATGCATGTTGTGTGTGAATGGGTGAATGTAATGCATGTTGTGTGTGAATGGGTGAATGTAATGCATGTTGTGTGTGAATGGGTGAATGTAATGCATGTTGTGTGTGAATGGGTGAATGTAATGCATGTTGTGAAGCGCCTTGGATAAAAGCGCTACATACACCATTTTACATTTAACACGCCAGCTGAGCGGCTGTCGTGTTAAGGGGTTGGAATGGGTGGGCCGTGAACCCTTTCGAGAATGTTCAAGAGGTCACAGATCCGGGTCATATTTTGATTTAACCCATTCTGACCTGAGATCAGATTCTAGAAATGTCAGTCGCTCTTCGATTTTTCAAAAATAGCAGACCTACAAGCTCGTATCGCGCCACTCGGTGGCGCGATATGAGCTTGTAGATCTGCTATTTTTAAATAGCTAAAGCATAACATGATGCCGACACCAAAATGGGTGCCCGGTCAGAATGGGTTAATTCATCCTATTGCAAGAAAGTGACTGGATTTCCTGTATACAGTGACTGAATTTACTGTATAACAACTCCGGGAGTGTGCAGTTGTAACCAAATGGCCCATTGGGATCCATTTGTACACGCCTTGGCCTATTGGCAGGGTTTCTTGGCAATGTGGACAAAAGGATTCCGGTTGAGCGGGTTTATGAAATTTGATGCGCAGACACACAGAGACACAAGGCCACACGCCCTTCATGACGGGAATCCCTTTTGGGGTTCTTGTTGCTATGTACAGTATATGTACAGTATATGAGTATAGCAGCATATTTATTTCTTTCATATTCAGTTCTCCCTGTCGTTGATGAAATGTTTCCCCTCCGTCCATTTCCATTTTAAGCGCGATCTTTAGCTGCGTTTATTCTGAACGATATTGAACAGAACGTTGATGTTAGGAGCTCAACAAAAATGAAAGTAACGATGGGCAGATCAGTAATGGCCGATAACTACTTCCAGTTCACCGGGGTGAACGTCAGGGTTTTCAAAATAACCTTTAAAAGACACATTTTCTACACCTGTCAGTGAGGGACATTTGACTGAGCAGTAAATGAGCAAACTTGGATTTGTACAAATCTTTCAATAATATACATATTACAGCAAATCAAATCTTTGCTTCTGGGGTTCCCGGCATCTCAAGATACTCTGAGATGGGGGTCCACGGCCAATTACATATAATCTTGGGGGTCCTTGACATGAAAAGTTCAAACATTTCATGCACCACCAAAGACATTATTATTTGTAGACCTCAAGTCTTAATGTGGGTTAAACATGTACAGTATGACCTATATTATTACATACATTCAGATATTGACGGCTCCAGAACACAAACAGCCAGGAGGAGCCGGTGATTGAATCCTCCGCTCCCAAGACAGCCGCTCTACCTCCTGAGCCGCCATATAGCTATAGACTCTATTCTATAGTTAATCACTCTGTCACAATAACCGCAAGAACATTGAGGTTATTCATCATTTATTCATGGCTTTGTTCATTATCATTACTATTTATGACCATTTAACTGTTGCTTTGATGTATGTACAACTCATAATAGTTATTTAAAGATACACCCCTCAGATGGCTTTTGGCTGTGTTCCCAAATTAATAAGCACCAACACTGCACTGCTGCAGAATAAACGCTCCCAGTCCAAGCTCCTAGAAAGCCAAACTCAGTGCTACTGCGAGACCCCCCCCCCCCCCCCCTCTTATCACGACGCTTCATGTTGTGCATAGGTCCTTCAGTGATGGGGTGTCTGACGCTTCATGTTGTGCATAGGTCCTTCGGTGATGGGGTGTCTGACGCTTCATGTTGTGCATAGGTCCTTCGGTAATAGGGTGTCTGACGCTTCATGTTGTGCGTAGGTCCTTCAGTGATGGGGTGTCTGACGCTTCATGTTGTGCGTAGGTCCTTCAGTGATGGGGTGTCTGACGCTTCATGTTGTGCGTAGGTCCTTCGTGATGGGGTGTCTGACGCTTCATGTTGTGCATAGGTCCTTGGGTGATGGGGTGTCTGACGCTTCATGTTGTGCGTAGGTCCTTCGGTGATGGGGTGTCTGACGCTTCATGTTGTGCATAGGTCCTTGGGTGATGGGGTGTCTGACGCTTCATGTTGTGCGTAGGTCCTTCGGTGATGGGGTGTCTGACGCTTCATGTTGTGCGTAGGTCCTTCGGTGATGGGGTGTCTGACGCTTCATGTTGTGCATAGGTCCTTCGGTGATGGGGTGTCTGACGCTTCATGTTGTGCGTAGGTCCTTGGGTGATGGGGTGTCTGACGCTTCATGTTGTGCGTAGGTCCTTCGGTGATGGGGTGTCTGACGCTTCATGTTGTGCATAGGTCCTTGGGTGATGGGGTGTCTGACGCTTCATGTTGTGCAGGTCCTTCGGTGATGGGGTGTCTGACGCTTCATGTTGTGCATAGGTCCTTCGGTGATGGGGTGTCTGACGCTTCATGTTGTGCATAGGTCCTTGGGTGATGGGGTGTCTGACGCTTCATGTTGTGCATAGGTCCTTGGGTGATGGGGTGTCTGACGCTTCATGTTGTGCGTAGGTCCTTCGGTGATGGGGTGTCTGACGCTTCATGTTGTGCGTAGGTCCTTCGGTGATGGGGTGTCTGACGCTTCATGTTGTGCGTAGGTCCTTCGGTGATGGGGTGTCTGACGCTTCATGTTGTGCATAGGTCCTTCGGTGATGGGGTGTCTGACGCTTCATGTTGTGCGTAGGTCCTTGGGTGATGGGGTGTCTGACGCTTCATGTTGTGCGTAGGTCCTTCGGTGATGGGGTGTCTGACGCTTCATGTTGTGCATAGGTCCTTGGGTGATGGGGTGTCTGACGCTTCATGTTGTGCAGGTCCTTCGGTGATGGGGTGTCTGACGCTTCATGTTGTGCATAGGTCCTTCGGTGATGGGGTGTCTGACGCTTCATGTTGTGCATAGGTCCTTGGGTGATGGGGTGTCTGACGCTTCATGTTGTGCATAGGTCCTTCGGTGATGGGGTGTCTGACGCTTCATGTTGTGCGTAGGTCCTTGGGTGATGGGGTGTCTGACGCTTCATGTTGTGCGTAGGTCCTTCGGTGATGGGGTGTCTGACGCTTCATGTTGTGCGTAGGTCCTTCGGTGATGGGGTGTCTGACGCTTCATGTTGTGCATAGGTCCTTGGGTGATGGGGTGTCTGACGCTTCATGTTGTGCATAGGTCCTTGGGTGATGGGGTGTCTGACGCTTCATGTTGTGCGTAGGTCCTTGGGTGATGGGGTGTCTGACGCTTCATGTTGTGCATAGGTCCTTCGGTGATGGGGTGTCTGACGCTTCATGTTGTGCATAGGTCCTTGGGTGATGGGGTGTCTGACGCTTCATGTTGTGCATAGGTCCTTCGGTGATGGGGTGTCTGACGCTTCATGTTGTGCATAGGTCCTTGGGTGATGGGGTGTCTGACGCTTCATGTTGTGCGTAGGTCCTTGGGTGATGGGGTGTCTGACGCTTCATGTTGTGCGTAGGTCCTTCGGTGATGGGGTGTCTGACGCTTCATGTTGTGCATAGGTCCTTCGGTGATGGGGTGTCTGACGCTTCATGTTGTGCATAGGTCCTTCGGTGATGGGGTGTCTGACGCTTCATGTTGTGCGTAGGTCCTTCGGTGATGGGGTGTCTGACGCTTCATGTTGTGCATAGGTCCTTCGGTGATGGGGTTTCTGACGCTTCATGTTGTGCATAGGTCCTTCGGTGATGGGGTGTCTGACGCTTCATGTTGTGCATAGGTCCTTGGGTGATGGGGTGTCTGACGCTTCATGTTGTGCGTAGGTCCTTGGGTGATGGGGTGTCTGACGCTTCATGTTGTGCAGAGGTCCTTGGGTGATGGGGTGTCTGACGCTTCATGTTGTGCGTAGGTCCTTGGGTGATGGGGTGTCTGACGCTTCATGTTGTGCGTAGGTCCTTCGGTGATGGGGTGTCTGACGCTTCATGTTGTGCATAGGTCCTTCGGTGATGGGGTGTCTGACGCTTCATGTTGTGCATAGGTCCTTGGGTGATGGGGTGTCTGACGCTTCATGTTGTGCATAGGTCCTTCAGTGATGGGGTGTCTGACGCTTCATGTTGTGCATAGGTCCTTGGGTGATGGGGTGTCTGACGCTTCATGTTGTGCATAGGTCCTTGGGTGATGGGGGGTCTGACGCTTCATGTTGTGCATAGGTCCTTGGGTGATGGGGTGTCTGACGCTTCATGTTGTGCATATGGTCCTTGGGTGATGGGGGGTCTGACGCTTCATGTTGTGCATATGGTCCTTGGGTGATGGGGTGTCTGACGCTTCATGTTGTGCATATGGTCCTTGGGTGATGGGGGGTCTGACGCTTCATGTTGTGCATATGGTCCTTCGGTGATGGGGTGTCTGACGCTTCATGTTGTGCGTAGGTCCTTCGGTGATGGGGTGTCTGACGCTTCATGTTGTGCGTAGGTCCTTCGGTGATGGGGTGTCTGACGCTTCATGTTGTGCATAGGTCCTTGGGTGATGGGGTGTCTGACGCTTCATGTTGTGCATAGGTCCTTCGGTGATGGGGTGTCTGACGCTTCATGTTGTGCATAGGTCCTTGGGTGATGGGGTGTCTGACGCTTCATGTTGTGCATAGGTCCTTGGGTGATGGGGTGTCTGACGCTTCATGTTGTGCGTAGGTCCTTGGGTGATGGGGTGTCTGACGCTTCATGTTGTGCATAGGTCCTTCGGTGATGGGGTGTCTGACGCTTCATGTTGTGCGTAGGTCCTTGGGTGATGGGGTGTCTGACGCTTCATGTTGTGCATAGGTCCTTCGGTGATGGGGTGTCTGACGCTTCATGTTGTGCGTAGGTCCTTCGTGATGGGGTGTCTGACGCTTCATGTTGTGCATAGGTCCTTGGGTGATGGGGTGTCTGACGCTTCATGTTGTGCATAGGTCCTTGGGTGATGGGGTGTCTGACGCTTCATGTTGTGCATAGGTCCTTGGGTGATGGGGTGTCTGACGCTTCATGTTGTGCATAGGTCCTTGGGTGATGGGGTGTCTGACGCTTCATGTTGTGCATAGGTCCTTGGGTGATGGGGTGTCTGACGCTTCATGTTGTGCATAGGTCCTTGGGTGATGGGGTGTCTGACGCTTCATGTTGTGCATAGGTCCTTGGGTGATGGGGTGTCTGACGCTTCATGTTGTGCGTAGGTCCTTGGGTGATGGGGTGTCTGACGCTTCATGTTGTGCATAGGTCCTTGGGTGATGGGGTGTCTGACGCTTCATGTTGTGCATAGGTCCTTCAGTGATGGGGTGTCTGACGCTTCATGTTGTGCATAGGTCCTTCGGTAATAGGGTGTCTGACGCTTCATGTTGTGCGTAGGTCCTTCGGTGATGGGGTGTCTGACGCTTCATGTTGTGCATAGGTCCTTGGGTGATGGGGTGTCTGACGCTTCATGTTGTGCATAGGTCCTTCGGTAATAGGGTGTCTGACGCTTCATGTTGTGCGTAGGTCCTTCGGTGATGGGGTGTCTGACGCTTCATGTTGTGCATAGGTCCTTCGGTGATGGGGTGTCTGACGCTTCATGTTGTGCATAGGTCCTTCGTGATGGGGTGTCTGACGCTTCATGTTGTGCATAGGTCCTTCGGTGATGGGGTGTCTGACGCTTCATGTTGTGCATAGGTCCTTCGGTGATGGGGTGTCTGACGCTTCATGTTGTGCATAGGTCCTTCAGTGATGGGGTGTCTGACGCTTCATGTTGTGCGTAGGTCCTTGGGTGATGGGGTGTCTGACGCTTCATGTTGTGCGTAGGTCCTTCGGTGATGGGGTGTCTGACGCTTCATGTTGTGCGTAGGTCCTTCGGTGATGGGGTGTCTGACGCTTCATGTTGTGCATAGGTCCTTCGGTGATGGGGTGTCTCAAAGCTAATCTTCATGTTGTGCATAGGTCCTTCGGTGATGGGGTGTCTGACGCTTCATGTTGGGCATAGGTCCTTCAGTGATGGGGTGTCTGACGCTTCGTGTTGTGCATAGGTCCTTCGGTGATGGGGTGTCTGACGCTTCATGTTGTGCATAGGTCCTTCGGTGATGGGGTGTCTGACGCTTCATGTTGTGCATAGGTCCTTCGGTGATGGGGTGTCTGACGCTTCATGTTGTGCATAGGTCCTTCAGTGATGGGGTGTCTGACGCTTCATGTTGTGCGTAGGTCCTTCGGTGATGGGGTGTCTGACGCTTCATGTTGTGCATAGGTCCTTGGGTGATGGGGTGTCTGACGCTTCATGTTGTGCATAGGTCCTTCGGTGATGGGGTGTCTGACGCTTCATGTTGTGCATAGGTCCTTCAGTGATGGGGTGTCTGACGCTTCATGTTGTGCATAGGTCCTTCAGTGATGGGGTGTCTGACGCTTCATGTTGTGCATAGGTCCTTCGGTGATGGGGTGTCTGACGCTTCATGTTGTGCGTAGGTCCTTCAGTGATGGGGTGTCTGACGCTTCATGTTGTGCGTAGGTCTTTCGTGATGGGGTGTCTGACGCTTCATGTTGTGCGTAGGTCCTTGGGTGATGGGGTGTCTGACGCTTCATGTTGTGCATAGGTCCTTCGGTGATGGGGTGTCTGACGCTTCATGTTGTGCATAGGTCCTTCGGTGATGGGGTGTCTGACGCTTCATGTTGTGCGTAGGTCCTTGGGTGATGGGGTGTCTGACGCTTCATGTTGTGCGTAGGTCCTTGGGTGATGGGGTGTCTGACGCTTCATGTTGTGCATAGGTCCTTGGGTGATGGGGTGTCTGACGCTTCATGTTGTGCATAGGTCCTTCGGTGATGGGGTGTCTGACGCTTCATGTTGTGCGTAGGTCCTTCGGTGATGGGGTGTCTCAAAGCTAATCTTCGTATTGAGTTAAATGAGAAAATTAATAGTGAATTAGCATGGACAAATTACCCATTATCAAGTTTAAATATGGTAGCAGTGTGCTGCTAGGTGTGGGCATTGCTTTGCTCTGGGCCCCATATAGCATTTATATTGTGTCAATCAGTGCATGAGCTAAATGAACGCTGCGAGACAATGCTCTGTGCTGCCTCACACTTCTTCCATTTTTGTGCTCTTCCCTTTTCTCCGTAATGCTGGAGATTTTTCTCTTGGCCTGCCAAAATTGGAATGACCTTCGTTTCCCAGTCAGATATTCAGTGTTCATTTTATATGAGAGTGTTAAGTCAGTAAAAAGGCATACATTAACACTGAGGATTTTACTGTGCAGCCATTCTATTGTCTGACAAAGCTCCTGGAAACGCAGATCATTCATTCATTCATTCATTCATTCATTCATTCATTCATTCATTCATTCATTCATTCATTCATTCATTCATTCATTCATTCATCCATCCATTCATTCATTCATTCATTCATTCATTCATTCATTCATTCATCCATTCATTCATCCATTAATTCATTCATTCATTCATTCATTCATTCATCCATTCATTCATTCATTCATTCAAGTTAGTTAGATCCTAATCTGGTTGCCAATCCTTAATTTACAATAGTTCATCGGCCCAGGCCAGACTGTTTGATACATATCACGGTAAATATCAAGGTAAGGGAAGGATAGTTTGGTATTTTGAAAAGCATAACCCGGCCTAGGCCTAACCCTATCTCTCAAGATGATATTTATTATGACAACCTGTGACTAAGCTGCAGTACAGTCTACACTTGATAAGCCAGTGGTAGTCACAGTTATCAACCTTCAATGACACAACCATTTATCCAAAGAATGAAAGAATATCACTTTATTTGAACAGAGCGTAACAGAAATAATTCTATCACATTCACTGGGCCGGGCACGGCACTACCTCGGCTGTGACGTGCGTGGTGAATTTGAAGTCAGTGGGTCGGACGGTTCTCATGTACATACACAGAGATTTGGTGCATTTATTGTAAGCTTAGTCACCCAGTTTCACGTCAACTTACAGTATACATCCTAATAAATTCTTTCTGCAGATTTGTAGTTTAGTTACACTAGGCAGGAAGTTTACTGGTCTGTCTCATGAGCTCCATTTCTAATCTAGTCTTTAGACTTGCCTTATTGTGTGCATGCAGTTCCCGCCAAGCAATTATTATTGATCCTTTTGGATATTCACTTTAAAAATTCACAAAACTTAATTTATCATGGTACCATGCCTCCAAGCATTGAATACAATCTGTGTATGTGTCTTCAAACAAGTTCATTGACCATCAAACCACTCCAACCGTACTGTACTGTAGCTTACAAAATGTAAGCAGAGAATCTCAACCTGAAGATCTTAATATGTGTCACGTGCCCTTGACCATAAAACCACTTTCTTAAATATACTTGACTCTGCACACTAAGTAAGTTAAGTAGCCTATACACTACAGTACTAAATTATTCTTTTGTAAGTTATGTTTCATAGGAAACAAAGTCTTATTCACACCTGATCGGCTCAGAGACGGGTGCGTAAATCGGGATCAACGTATAAAGAAATGCACAAAAAAAATGCAAGTTATGTTTCAAAGTCAGGTTATATGATTGTTCATGACTATACTTGATTATTTCTGCCTGCCAATGATTTATCATTTCCCCAACCAAATAAAATGGCCCTGTGTATGTTTATCTCTGTAAATATTATGACATTGCTGATCGATTTCAGAACACATCTGTGCTGTGCGGAGGATGATTCTAATAATCTGATTTCAGGGTTTAATGACTTTTTTTCTGGTTTTCTATAATAACCTCTCATTCCCTCTCTGTCTTATATGAGTCACGCATCGCACGCATCGCACGCACGCACACACACACACACACACACACACACACACACACACACACACACACACACACACACACACACACACACACACACACACACACACACACATTGATGTGCATTGTTTGTACTATAGTGCATTATGTCAGTTTATGCATGTGTAATTGTATACGTGTGTATATGTTATTTCTAAGGAAATAACATTGTGCTATAAAGTAACTTGTCCGACAGGCAGGCCTATGTCTGTATAATAATCCACAGCAGGGAGTGAAATAAATGTTTCATATTTGGGGGGGATTTATAGTCTGTGACATTGGATATTTTTGTACAGTACATCTTGCATTTTGTCTGTGTGCTCCAACCTCGGATCGGTACTCTGTGTGTGTGTGTGTGTGTGTGTGTGTGTGTGTGTGTGTGTGTGTGTGTGTGTGTGTGTGTGTGTGTGTGTGTGTGTGTGTGTGTGTGTGTGTGTGTGTGTGTGTGTGTGTCTAGGGTGCACAACAGTGACACCGGGTGGTGTGTTGTGTTAGGCTGCGCAACACTGACACCTGGAGGTGAGAATATGCTATTTCCGTGCTCAGACCCAGCCAGCCAGGGACACACATGGCATGACAATGGCAATGGAGTGGTTGCACCACTCAAAAAGACCTTAAAGGGACACTTCACCCCTTTTGCAACCAGATCTTATTTTAATGATGTTTGGGAGACAAGTTTTTCTGTGGGTAATATGTGTTTTTATACATGTTGTGTCCATGATGTCATGCACACTGGACTCACTTGGACTACATTTAGAATGAATAAAGAGGATGGTGCACGGAGGCGCGGCCTATAGGCTCCTTGGGAGGTTTGCACATGCTCAGTGTAAACAGGAACTGCGATGATGAAGTGTTCCAGCAGAGGGTGCTATAGATAGAAAGCTCATAACTTGTGATGTAAATAATGAGATCCAGAACAGTTGAGAATTAAACAGCAGCCACCCCTTTTCAATTGTTTTGTATCATCCACAGCACTTGAATGAACAGTATTCATGTTCCTTTGTCATTTCACAAAAATAAAAGTTTGACACATGTACTAAAGAACATGGAAAAT